>NC_060163.1:757237-850424 GCF_021292245.1 Micropterus dolomieu | reverse complement strand
TTGGCGTGCATGGAGGACTCATCGTTAACATGTACAAACTGAAATCGATCTGATAAATAGGACTTAAACCAGCTTAGAGCGGTTCCTTTAATGCCAATGAAATGTTCCACTCTCTGAAATAGGATCTGATGGTCAATGGTATCAAATGCAGCACTAAGATCTAATAAAACCAGTACAGCGACAAGTCCTTTGTCTGATGCAATTAGGAGGTCGTTAGTAATTTTCACCAGTGCTGTCTCTGTGCTATGATGAGCTCTAAATCCTGACTGAAAATCCTCAAATAAACTATTGCTCTGTAGAAAGTCACACAGCTGTTTAGCAACTGCTTTCTCCAGAACCTTAGAGAGAAATGGAAGGTTAGATATAGGTCTATAGTTGGCTAAAACATCTGGATCAAGTTTGGGCTTTTTCAGAAGAGGTTTAATTACAGCTACTTTAAAGTACTGTGGTACTGTGGTAAATTATTGAAGTTAGTTGGTAAAGATTGAGGGAAGCAAAACATATATCTGGTTCTACAGCTGTTTCTAAGGTTTCTGAGTTTAGAGATAAGTTGGTGCCAGTTGAGGGCAGGTCTTGGTGAATTGTGTTTCTAATAGTTAGAATTTTATCATTAAAGAAGCTCAAGAAGTCATAACTACTGAGAGCTATGGGAATACTTGGCTCAATAGAGCTGAGACTCTCTGTCAGCCTGGCTACAGTGCTGAAAAGAAACCTGGGGTTGTTCCTGTTTTCCTCTATTAATGATGAGTAGTACGCTGCTCTGGCATTACGGAGGGCCTTCCTATAAGTTTTAAGACTATCTTGCCAAATTAAACGAGAATTTTCCAGTTTGGTGGAACGCCAATTCCTCTCAAGTTTCCGCGATATTTGCTTTAATTTGCGAGTTTCAGTATTATACCATGGAGCTAACCGTCTTTGTTTTATTATTTTCTTTTTTAGAGGGGCTACAGAGTCGAGTGTCATTCGCAGCGAGCCTGCAGCACTATCAACAAGATGATCGATTTGGGAGGGACTGAAATTAGCATACGAGTCCGTTACTTTGTGGCTTGATAATGAATTTAGAGCTGATGGAATCGCATCCTTAAATTTAGCTACAGCACTATCAGACAGACATCTTGTATAGAAATTTTTGCCCAATGGCGTGTAGTTCAGCAATACAAACTCAAAAGTTATCAAACAGTGGTCGGACAAAGAGGGATTCTGTTGGAACACCACTAAATGTTAAATTTCAATACCATATACCAAAACAAGGTCGAGGGTGTGGTTAAAACAGTGAGTCGGTTCATGAACACTCTGAGAGAAGCCAATGGAATCTAACAGAGAGATAAACGCATTACTGAAGCTGTCATTCTCAACGTCCACATGAATATTAAAATCCCCTACAATAATAACTTTGTCCGTTTTAAGGACTAAAGTTGACAAAAACTCTGCAAATTCAGATAAGAATTCAACTATAACGAAAAGAATTGGTTGCAGTGATTTCCAACTTGGGTGCGAAAGACCAAGAACAAGGCTTTCAAATTAGTTATAATTTAGTTTAGGTTTAGAGCTGATTAGTAGGCTAGAGTCGAACATAGCTGCAACTCCACCTCCTCGGCTTGTGCCTCGAGGAATGTGAGTATTAATATGACTGGGAGGGGTGGATTCATTTAGGCTAACATATTCTCCATCACCCAGCCAGGTTTCAGTAAGACAAAATAAATCAATATCATAATCTGATATTAGTTAATTTACTAGTACCCCTTTAGAAGAGAGAGATCTGATGTTTAAGAGTCCACATTTAATTTTCCTATTAGTTTGCACTATTGCTCTTGTGGTTTTAATTTTTATGAGGTTTTTATGTACAGCTCCTCTTATGTTTACCTTTTTAAATAATTTCGATGGTCGGGGGGCAGACACCGTCACAATAGGATTTTCACTAAGTAACTCCTGAAATGGAGGAGCAGTGAAATGTGTTAGACTGCGACTCTGCGTAGGGTTTTGGGTGGGTAACTGCTGAATTAGAAGGGCAGAGAAGTGTGTTAGACTGCGACTTTGCCTCCTGGTCTCAACTCTGGGTTGTCATGGATTTGGTCCAGTAATAAACTTGGCCAGATTTCTAGAAATGAGAGCTGCTCCTTCCCAAGTGGGATGGATGCCGTCTCTCCGAATCAGACCAGGTCTTCCCCAGAAAGTCTGCCAGTGATCACATCGTTTGCTGGACACCACCTCGACAACCAGCGGCGGAATGACTACATGCGGCTATACATGTCATCACTGGTCAGATTTGGCAGGGGTCCAGAGAAAACTACGGTGTCCGACATTGTTTTTGCATATGTACACACCGACTCAACATTAATCTTAGTGACCTCCGATTGGCGTAACCGGGAGTCATTACTGCCGACGTGAATAACAATCTTACTGTATTTACGTTTATCCTTAGCCATCAGTTTCAAATAAGACTCAATGTCTCCTGCTCTGGCCCCAGGGATGCACTTAACTATGGCCGCTGGCTTCGCTAACTTCACGTTTCTCAAAATGGAGCTGCCAATGATCAGAGTTGGTTTCTCAGCGGGTGTGTCGCTGAGTTGGGAAAATCTGTTAGAGACGTGAACAGGTTGATGATGACCCGTGGGCTATGAATGCTTATGCCTATGCTCCTCCTTCGGACAGTCACCCAGCCACCCCTTCCTGGCTGCACAGGAGATGCCGGAGGAAGGCTTCCAGAGGCTAACTCAGGCCGTTCCGCACCGACTACCGGGGACTGGCTAGTTACAGTAGCTAAAGACTGATCTACCAAGGTGCGGAGCCGGACTTCTAAATCACTGAGCCTCGCCTCCATGTCTATAAATAAACTACACTTATTACACGTACTATTATCGCTAAAGGAGGCAGAGGAGTAACTGAACATCTGACACACTGAGCAGGAGAAAGTAGGGGAGAGAGAGGTAGGAGAAGCCATCGCTAGCTGCTGAGCTAAAGTCACTAACGACTAAGCTAAAGTACTGTAGCGTCAGCTACCAAAACTTTAGAACAACTATGAGATTGAACAGCAGTCACTAAAAGATGGAAAGAACTGTGAGTGCTTAGGCAAAATTTGTGTAAGAATAAGTGTTTAGCGGACAGTTGGCTGCTGTAATCTAACAAATTTAACTGGTATTTAGCGAGAGCAGCACAACACGGTACCAACACACAAGCACCGGAAACGGAAATGAGTCGACACGCTTACCGCAGTACGTCAGCAACCTTGTCATGAACAACCTCGTCAATGCCAACAAGCGCGAGATGTTACATAACAAATAGGATGTTTATGCCCTCAAAGTTACATAGACCAGCCCATGTTCCAGAGAAGTGGTCATATGAGCTCATAGAGCCACATCTGGAGGTTGTGCAGAGCAGTGCAGTGTGTCTCACAGAAAGTGCTTTTATGGCTATGAAGGAAGGTAAATATCTTCGGTCCAAAGCTTTTTTAGTAATGTTAGAGGTGTAAACACCAACACACCCCAAGAGCACTAAGCTTCCAGTCAGGGCAGAATAGTGGTATAGCACTATATGGGTAGTTTCTGTGTATCTGATATAAATTTGAATTCGGGGTATATTTGGGAAATGTTTGCAAAGTATTTTTGTCTTAGTGTTTTATATTTAGGGCATGGGGTTAGAAAGTACAGCTCTGTCTCTACCTGTCCTGTGTCACACTGGGAACAGAGTCTCTCCTCTTGTGGTAGCCAGCTCTGTCTGTGGAGACCCTTTTCTCTGGCCAGGCTGTGTTCACTCAGTCTGGATGTTGTCAACATTTTTACTTTGTGTTTTGGTCATTTCTTTCCAGTATTCAATATATTTTTCTTTTTGCTTGTTGATAATGTGGTTTGGTCTGCTTGAGTTGGTGTTGCTGTCCTAAGATTGTTGGGGACTTGTTACTGTAGAGAGCCTCAGGACCAGCTGGCTGAGGGGACTCTTATCTGGTTTCAGCTCCTGATATGTTAGGGCTTTGTGATGGTATGTCGGGGGGTTAACTGATTTTAAGTGATTTTAAAAGTTTATTGATCTTTTCTGTATTTTTAGTAGGAGGGGGTATTGGCCGAGCTCTGCTCTGCACAGGTTATTTGGTGTTTTTCTCTGCACCTGTAGGATGCTCTTCCAGAACTCAGTATGGAACGATTCTATGATTGTTTTGTCTCATTTCTCAAATTCATTATTTAGTTTTGGCCCCCAAATTTGACTGCCATATAGAATTATTGGTTATAGTACAAATGGGAAAATTTTAATTTTTAATTTTTTAATTTTCTTTTTATTGCATAGAAAGCTCTCCTTGCTTTGTCCCTCAGATCTTTCACAGCCATGTTGAGGTTTCCTGTGTATGTAATATTAAGGCCAAGGTAAGTGTAGTTTTTTGTATGTTGTAATTTAGTGGTGAAATTATGTGTAATCTGATTTCTGTATTTTTTCTGAAAGATCATTATCTTAGTCTTTGCTGTGTTTACTGTCAGGGCCCAGGTCTGACTGAATCTCTGCAGGAGATTAAGGTGCTGCTGCAAACCTTCTTTAGTAGGTGAAAGCAACACTAAGTCATCTGCATACAGCAGACCTCTGATCTCTGTGCCGTTCAGGATGAGGCCAGGTGCCGTGGAACGCTCTAATTGGTTCGCTAATTCATTGATATATAGATTGAAGAGAATTGGACTGAGATTGCATCCCTGCCTTGCTCCCCGGCCCTGGGAGAAGAACGCTGTTTGTTTGTTTCCAATCTTTATGGCACATTCACTTTTTGTATACGTTCTTAATCAAATCATATGTTTTTCCTCCAATGCCACTTTCAAGTAGCCTATAGAAAAGACCCTCGTGCCAGATGGAATCAAAGGCTTTTTGGAAGTCAACAAAACAGGCATATACCTTTCTTTTCCTTAATGTTTAATTCTTGATAAATTAAAGTCTGGAGGGTAAATATATGGTCCGTTGTGCGGCAATTTGGCACAAAACCAATTTGGCATTTATGCAGAATATTGGGGTCATCAAGAAAGTTGACAAGTCATTTATTAATGATGTTGCAGAATATTATTCCCAGGTTACTGGATACACACATTCGTCTGTAGTTATTTGGGTCATATTTATCTCCGGATTTATGAATTGGGGTTATTAAACCTTTGTTCCAGATATCTGGAAAAGTTCCAGTTGCTACAATAGTATTGAATAGTTTTAGTATAGCCTATATATCTGATTTTATGGTCTGAGTATTTGATCATTTTGTTGAGGATTCCATCAATATGACAAGCCTTTTTTCCTTTCAGGGACTGGATGATAATTCTTGTTCTGTTTCCTTAAAGTTTTCCTTAGGTTTTTGCATTCAGTGTCAAATCATTTGTTTCCATTCATTTGTTGAGGTTTTGGTTTGGAGGCTTTCAAATTAGACAATAAAGCCAAATGATGAAGTATTGAATTGATTTTGTCAATAGCAGAATTTACACCAGAATTATTCTGGGGAAATGTTTCAGTTAGAAATAAATGAGTTAAATCATGTATGTTTTGATTTTCCAGTGCCTTTTGGTACGCCCCCATGCTGTCTGGGGTCCATCTGTATGAGTATGTGCTGTTAAACAGTTCACAGGCACTAGGGGCCCCAGAGTTAGACGGAGCCCTTTTCAGATAGATAGTGATTTTGCTGTGGTCTGAGAGGGGTATGAGGGGGCTGACTGTGAAAGCTCTGAGAGACATTGGATCTAGATCTCTAATGAAATAATCTACCATACTACTGCCAAAAGCTGAGCTGTAAGTGTAGCGACCCAGAGAGTCCCGTCGTAGCCTGCCGTTGACTATGTACAGACCCAGCGTACGGCAGAGCTGTAAAACCTGCATACTGCTTGTATTAGTAAGCTTGTCAAAGCTCTTTCTAGCAGGACATTCAGGGAGGGGGAAGCAGGTGCTTGCAGGTAAGTGTTTGTCTCCCTGGGTCCCTGTTCAAGCGTTCAAGTCCCCACAGATTAGTACATTTCCCATGGTTTTATAATGGTTAACTTCCTCCTCAAGAATAGAGAAAATATCTGTGTTGTAGTAGGGGGACTCAGTTGTTCCTCAGCACAAATCATCTGTTTGTTAATTTTCAACCATATATAAGATTCTTCTTTTTTAATTACTGTGATGGACTTGCTCAGTTCTGATTTACACCATATAATCATGCCTCCTGAATCTCTGCCTTGGGTTATTGTGGGATTTTTTGTTGATGGTATAATAATCTCAGTGTAGCCGTGAGGACGACCAGTGGAAACATCTTCTCTGCAACTATGATGTCAGACTCTCTATTAAAATCTGGATTTCTGCTCTTTAAACCAAAAGCTGATGATCTCAGACCTTGAATGTTCCAACATGTTATTGTAAACGATTTCATCTCCAAGTGTAATCTGTTCAAAAATTAGAGCTTAAACACCTTAAAAAACCAATAATACTAATAATAAACTAGATATTAAAAATGAATACTAGTAACAAACGAAAAGAAAAATAAAGTGTAAAAAGTGTAAAAAGAGGAAAATAGCATTGTAGGTAAATTAATAAAATATTAAACTTTCAGTGACATTTTAGAGTGTTTCATGTGTAAAATACTGTTAAGAATTGTCCTTAAATTACTATACGTTTAAAATTATATCCAACATGCTAAACTATGAATTATTATGATGTCTTTAAGAGGTCTCTGCTCTTCTACCAATTCACAGACGGGTCTGTTGTCCGTGTTTGCGAGAGAGAGAGAGAGAGAGAGAGTGAACGAGTGAGAGGATGTGCGGAGCGAATATGCGCTGCGCAGCGCTGCAATCAAAAAACGATTTTAAAACGGGTCACCAAATGTACTGTTAATCTACCTGGGCGGCCCGCCCAAGTAAAGCCTATGTGTGGGAAACACTGATGTGTGTGGGTGGATGAGCGATTATGCCAGCAATCATTTCAAATAAAGGTCTGGTTTGTTATTAGATCAAAGGCCTGCATGTTTGTGTGTCTGTGTGTGTGTGTGTGTCTATTTGAGCAGAGTCATTCAGAATGAAGGAATGACACCTATGATTACCCTCTCCCACTGCCAGATATGAGGAGGTACGGCCTCCACTACAAAGAGCTGTCATGGCCTTGATGAATTGGAAATGAGAGGTTTCCCTTGTTTCCACAAACATAAACATACAGGGCTGTGAAGATGGCCCACATTTTACTGTTATTATCTCAACATTATTCAAATTTAGGATGGGTGGTATACTGGGAAACACAGCACAGACAAACAGGAGTGGGGGGGGGGGGCATTTGTTTAATAGTGAGTTTCCTCCCTCAGTCAGGCAGAAAGCAAATCTGCATGCATTAAGGTAAAGTAATGAATTAAATGTGAGCAAGGAGGAGAGTGAATATCTTGAACAGGATTTGCTGTTCCTGCCCTTTCTAGAAATTACATTTTGCTTCTCTAAGTATGTAAATAAGGGATGGAAACAAGCTGGAGCAGATGCAAACAGGACTAGGATGGAGCCCATAAAACCATGTTGTGTGTATGCATGATGACTGTGTGTGTGTGTGTGTGTGTGTGTGTGTGTGTGTGCCCAGCTGCATCTCTTCTACAGTAGTGACAAGCAGATGATAACTGATGTTGCATTTTCCAGTCTAAAACCTCAAACTCAGCTACAACTACACACACACACACACACACACACGCACACATACAAACAGTGACTGACATCAACAGATGGTGATTTGTACTTTTTAATTACAGCAACTAAAAAAAGAACAATAACTCTGTACCAACATTGTTATGGGCTCTGAAGTTATGATAATTTAAGGATGAGACTTATGTTATTCTATATTTTGCTTTTTGTTACCAAATCCAAAGACCAAAACCTTCAGTGTGTTTGTCCGTCTCTGTATGTATTTACTTCCCTACTCTGTCTGTGGCTCCCAGCTCCACGGCCATTGGTTGAAGACAGACATTTTTAAAAACTATGTTAGGAATACAGAGATCCATTTTTGTAAAATGCTTAGTAATTTCCAGAAACAGCACTGTAATTTTTAGCAAATGTTATCAAAACAGGAGGAAATGCTGAACTTGTTGGGGACTATTTTAAACAGCGAATAAATGCACATTTGGTGCTCTAGTGAGTATTTCAGGCACCAGGACGGTGTATGACGGACTGAGTCAAAATTAACTACAGCATGTGTGTTCATAGTCATGTGACTTATTGTTTTGTCTTCCTCATCACATCCATGTGATTGAATGGTTTCCTGTGAATCCCTCATGTGATGGTAGGAAATTTTGATCCCAGACTGGGAGTCCACCGGAAATGATAACAATGGTGATGATAATGATAACTACTATATACTGTAGCGAGGTAATTACAGAATGTAAATACATGCAGTGAATGTCTATTGCTGAGAAATACTGGCCCTAAATAATATAAAAAATTGGTGTGATATAATGAGAATCATAAGGATTATATCTTGAAGCTGGTAAATAAAGGGCTCTACAAATGTTAAAATTAGAAGCTGGCTGACCATCTATATCTAATGGAGAGTATAAACATCTCGAACTGAGTTAGTCCCTCTCTCTCCTTGTCTTTGTCTTTACTCGCTCACTTGCTTGCTCACTCTGGCTATCCAGAGGAAGACAGAGAGCACATTAACTATTGATAATCTGTGAAACAGCATCACATTCAAAAGTAAAATTGCTGTCTAAATGTATTCAGAGGATGCTCGTAAAAATGTAATTATGCACATTACTTTGAATATGAAATGCTGGCTGACAGTTATTGTCAGGGGCTAATAAAATCCATGCATCTCCTCGGCTGTTGAGTGCAACACACAGGCAGAGCACCTTTCAATATGGCTCTTAACACAGGGGTTATTCTAAGGCCTGGTCTCACCTAACATATTATGCACAATTCACTATGCCTTCACCTGTTGGCTTTGTGGTCGTTAGGAGGGGATTATTGGTGGTGTCTCATATTATTGTTTGCCATGCCATTTCCTGAGCACATTCTTTTTCCCCAGAGGATGAACCCTTTCCATTTTTGACCTTTCCTGTAGTGCCATACAAAATTTACTTAACAACATGTAACATATAGTCGCTATAATCATCACATATCATCAAATTCATAAAACCAGGCTAAAGTTTACATGTTTGTGCTCCACTGTGGATGAAATATTTTGATTACAATGATCTGTGGCCTTTCCTCTAGTTTCCCACCTTTAAGTCATCAGTAGGGTGTTTGGTCAAAAACAAAAATAGGGTTGTATTTCTTGTATATGCTTTGTGGACTTCAAAAAGGCTTATGATAATGTGCTTTGGGATATCTTGAGGGAGGTGCTGGAGTAATATGGGGTCCCGGAATTGTTGCCACAAGCAATCCTTGATCCTTGAGCGTGAGAGCTGTTTTCTTATTCTCTGATGTAAGTCAAATGGTTTGCCAAGGCTGTCCATTGTTGTTGATTTTATTTGTGATTTTCATTTGGATTTTTTTAGTGTTTGAGATATAGTCAAGCAAAGGACGGGGTCACTTTTGGTGGCCTTTTTGTGTGTGTTGTCATTTGAACAAGCAACTCATTCCCAAACCAAACATCTCAGGGTTTTGTTTACTAAGTAAGTGACATTGGAGAGTGACACTGATTGAGGCAGACTGGTGCAGCATCAGCTGTAAAGCAGGGATTGGAGCTAAGTATGACGTCATCACTAATGATTATCAGCTTTGGGTACTGACTTAAAGAATGAGGCAGATACAATCAACCCAAATAATTTGATTTGTAGAATGTCTCGGCACATTCTAAGGGACAAGGCTTGAACGAGAATGGGGCTTAAAGGAGAACTGCTACTCCTTGCTATTGAAAGGAGACAGTTTAGGTGGTTCAGCATTTGATGAAGATGCCTCCTAGCCATATGTCTGTGGAAGCATTCCAGTCAGGTCCAACTGGAAGGCCCAGGGTAGATCAAGGACAGACTGGATTATATATCTCACCTGGCCCAGGCATGCCTCTGGATCCCCCGGGAGGAACTGGAGGGAATGACAAGGGTGCATCAGGGCTACTTTGCTTAGCTTTTTAGCACTGTGACCTGGATAAGTGGCAATAATTGATGGATGGACTCGTGTATTATGTATTTTGGGATGCAATGAACATGGCAGTTTCCAGATGCAGCAGATTTTCTAGAAGTCTTCAACTTGTTTAAAATGTGCATAGTAGTGTGTCCTTCTTTTGCTCTATTTTCATGGTAGTAAGATCTTTTTCACTGTCATTTTTCTGCTGGTGCTATTTGCCTCTACATTGACTCAGTTTCCCCACAGGGATAATTAAAGTAAATGTATCTTGTCTTAACCTGACACCATTTTAATTGTTTCGACTTGCTAAACCTTTACTCATCTGGTACCCCATGCAGGATAAAAACGACCCTAACAATTATCTACAAATGCTCTTTGACTTCATTCCTATTCTTACTTTTAAAGCATGCATGAGCTTCTGAAGTGTGTGTGTGATCTACCCTGCCATCATGTGTGTGATACCCCCATCCACCAAGAGGCATCGAATGAGGTATAAAGTAAAGCTAGCTAGAGCCTGGAGGATTCATAATTGAAAATCAAAGAATGACTTTGTTAATTTGATTAAGCAGCTCTGGATTGTTCCCGATCCAATTAGATTTCATTATGACATGCAATTAAATAGAACTTGCTAAGACCAATAACCACAATCATTCCATTGCCTTAATCACATGGCTTCTTTTTTTTATTGTAACCATGACGACGAAGGTCCCCTAACCTTAACAAACTGTATTTGATGAGAAGGAATTTCCTGCCCTACACACAGAGAACTGAGTGGACTCTTGATGATTTTTCATACCTCTGTGTCAAGGAACAGTGCTGCAGGAGTGTGGGTGAAAATGTATGTGAAAGGAGAACGTATGTATGTGAGAGAGCCCAAATGTATTATAATTTAATAGATAATAACACAAGATATTTGAATATATATTTATATAACCAGTAAATGGATCATAGGTTGTAAATACGCAAAATGCAATTTGGAATGCCAAATTTAGCATATATGCAAGAACCCATAGCTCTTGTTTATGCAGGGCCTTACGTGGTTTGTGGTTTTTTTTGTAAAAGTGTTTCCCTTTTTTAAGAGTGGTGCCCCGAGATTCATTTAACATGAGTTAAATTCTGTTACTGAATCCATCCATCCATCCATCAATCCCTTATCAACCGCTTATCCTGCATAAAGGGTCGCGGGGGGCTGGAGCCAATCCCAGCTTACATCGGGCGAAAGGCAGGGTACACCCTGGACAGGTCGCCAGTCCATCGCAGGGCCACACATAGACAAACAACCACTCACACTCACATCCACACCTAAGGACAATTTTGGAGACACCAATTAACATAGACTGCATGTCTTTGGATGGTGGAGCACCCGGAGAGAACTCACGCAGACACGGGGAAAACATGCAAACTCCACACAGAAAGGCCGGGGCAACCGGGGTTTGAACTTAATTATTTCTTACAGCCAGAGTTAAGCACAATCACTCTACTTCATCTTTTGTACCAACTAATGTGTTTGTGATGTATATTTTGATGCCCCCTGAGGCTTTTTTTTGCCTAAACCTAAACAAACATGAACCACCATATCTTTTATTTTTCACCAGTGCTTTGTAACAGTTTTGGAAGGCACAATGATGTTGTCCTGCTGACAGGGGCTTCAGATGAGAAAACACTTCTGTGGGCCCATCTTAAAGATAATTACATCAGCGTATTTTCTTATTTAATTTGGCTGACATGTGGAATTATTCAAACCTTTAAAACTTTGATAGAGAAAGCTAAAGGTCCACATGATTTTATATTGTACATTTAGATGTCCTTTTTTCAGAGGTTTGGAATGTTAAGTTCAGAGTTTAGTGAGACTTTAACACACCTTAATTTGCACAAATTTGTAGGACAGCCTTTAAATGGCTTGGGAGTTGTGTAAACACCTCAGAACTTATTTAAAGCATCATATTCTGCCCACTACACTCCCACAATGAACCATAAACACTCAATACAAAACGGTTTATGAATATTGATTTACATATTGTTCCTGTGGAGAACAGTTCAAGGTTTGAGAGGCTGATGGTTGCAGCAGATGTTAGTGCAGTTAATTCAACAAATAGGACACTTCCCAAAATTAAACATTTGTCAATGTGGTTGAGATGAAAAGGTATCAGGATATCCAGTGTTAATAACAGGGAAAGGCAAGCCAGACTTTCCAGAATTCTGCCACCTGACGCATTGTGGCATTATCCTTGACATTTCAGGGCGGATTTACTGACTGTGTGTGTGTATGCTGGCATTTAGAGCTTGCGTATAGTTGTGCAAACATGTAGCTTGTGTTTGTATTTGAAAATATATGTTGCACCAGTAAAAAGTCTAGACACACCTTCCCATGCAATGTTTTTTCCTTTTATTGTTATTATTTTCTACATTGTAGATTAATACTGAAGACAACAAAATAATGAAAGAATACATATGGAATTGTGTAGTAAACAAAAAAGTGTTAAACAAACCAGAATATGTTTTACATTTTATACTCTTTAAAGTAGCGTTTTATGACAGCTTTGCACACTCTTAGCTTTCTTTCAATCAGCTTCATGAGGTAGTTACCTGGAATGGTTTTCAGTGACTAGGTTTATCTTTTCAAGAGTTAATTTGTGCAATGTCTTGCCTTCTTAATGTGTTTGAGACCATTAGTTTTTGTGCAGAGGTGACATTGGTACACAGTTCTACAAAGTGAATAGCCCTACTGTTAGTGCTACTGTTCAAATCCATATTGTGGCAAGGACCACTCAACTAAGTAAAGAGAAATGGCAGTCCATCATTATTTTAAGACATGAAGGTCAGTCAAACCAGAAAATTTCAAGAACTTTGAATGTATCCGCAAGCGCAGTCACGAAAAATCATCAAATGCTATGATGAAACTTGCTCTCACAAGGACCGCCCCAGGAAAGGAAGACCAAAAGTTACCTCTGCTACAGAGGATAACTTCATTAAAGTCACCAACCTCAGGAGCTGCAAATTAACTGCACCTCAGATTAGAGCCCACATAATTGCTTCACAGAGTTCAAGTAGCAGCTAAACATCAGCTGTCCAGAGGAGACTGCGCTAATCAGGTCTTCATGGTAGATTTGCTGCAAAGGAGCCACTACTGAGGAAGAGGGGCCTAGAAACACAAGGAATGGACATTAGAACAGTGAAAATCTGTACTTTGGTCTGATGAGTCCAAAATTGAGATTTTTGGTTTCCACATGTGTGGTTCTCACCGTGGAGCGGTGCAACCCAGAAAAATTATTTATGAGCAGTGTAAGTAAAGTTAAAGACAATAACCCACCGTAACCCAAAAAGTGCTGCCTTGTAGCCAAAAAAATAGCACTGCTAATAAAAGCAAGAGCACTGTGCTGTTGTTATGGTAATATAAATTGTTGACTCTGTTATATTATTTGTTATGTGTATAAGATGTACATGTGTTAGTCTCTTTTCATAGTTATTTTAGGTAAAGTATTTTACCCAGACACACTTAAACCAAACTGGGTTCATCTGGCATTTTATAATATAATAAACTTTATTTGTAGAGCACTTATCAGAGTACGAAGTGCTTTCACAGAAAGATAAAAACATTAAAATCCTAGCAGTTAAAAGACAATTATAAAATATGATATACATTTAAACAATAAAAGGGATAGCATATCAGATAAAATCAATAAACACAAGTGGTACTTACATTTATATTCCTCCTACTGTTCCGATTTTGAAAACCGGAAACTGTCTAAGCCTGGCCTAGCATACTGCAAAATAAATCAATTTAACAGTTTCATACTGTAAAAATACTGTATACATATGCAGTGTACAGTACATACTGCATACGCTATACAGTATACAGTGCGTACTACATACTGCTGTTGCCAGTAATATGTAGTAGGCCGTTCGAAGACTGCCACTGACTCCAACATCCTGATGTCATCAGACAGGTCATTCCAGAGCCTTGGAGCCCTGATTGCAAAGGCTCTAACTCCTAGTGTTTTCAGCCTGGACTCAGTGATGCACATAAAGACCCCTATGCACAGAAGACCCCTATTGGAGGATAAAAGTTAAAGAATATTTTCTGGAGCCAGGCCATTTAGAGCTTTTGAAGGAATCAATAAGAACTTAAAATCAATTCTAAGACAGACAGGGAGCGAATGTAAACAGATTAAAATCGGAGTGATTTTTCCTACTTTGGGTTAATAACCTTAGCAGAGTTCTGCAGTAAGTTTTTTTTGTAGACCTGACAACAGCCTGTTGCAATAATCTAGGCGAGACGAGATAAAAGCATGTATAACCATTTCTGCATCTCTGGCATTAAAAATAGGTGTTAGCAATATTTCTAACGTGATAGAAGCATGACTGGACAAGATTAGCAATGTTTTGTTTGAAGCAAAGATTACTATCAAAAAGGACACGGAGATTTCTGGCAACAAGCGTAATGTGTGAAGTCAAGTGACCAATATAGGGCATAATATGTTTAGAAATGTGCTGGGGTCCAATTACAAGAATTTCTGTTTTGTTGGAATTAACTTGTAGAACTTTTTTTGACATGCAGTCTTTTTGTATGTCAGCCAGGCAGGCCTGGTGGGAAAGCAGCACACTGAGGTCAGTAGGCTTCACCGGGAGGTACAACTGAGTATCGTCCGCATAGCAATGGAAGGGAAACATGTCATTCATGTAGATGGAAAACAAAATGGGTCCAGGGATTGATCCTTGGGGCACACCATAATCAACAGGAGACACACAGAACTTCCTGTTAGACAAATATGAGGCAAACCAGTCCAATACCTTGCCACAGATGCCCACCCAGCGCCTCAGCCTATCTAACAAGATGCCATGGTCGATTGGGTCAAAAGCAGTGGGTCAAGGATCAAGGCCGGGTTTTTTAGGACTGGTTGAACGCAAGCACATTTAAAGTAATCTGAAACACAACCAGATGACAGTGAGCTATTTATGATTAAGAGCAAACAGGTACCACTTATGTCCAGATAATGTCCAGGGGGCTGGTGGATACCCTCATCTGAGACATCGTCTCAGAGAGATCCAATAATTTAGTTGAGGGGAAATAACTCCAATGATCCTGAACTGGGTGGTCCACCTTCCATCTGCGCTTGGATTTTTATAAGTTTC
Organism: Micropterus dolomieu; assembly: GCF_021292245.1. Lineage (NCBI taxonomy): Eukaryota > Metazoa > Chordata > Actinopteri > Centrarchiformes > Centrarchidae > Micropterus > Micropterus dolomieu. The sequence continues at coordinate 835,272 of NC_060163.1, read as the reverse complement.
CGTTAACAGTTTCTAATAGTGTCATTAAGCTAAGGCTGCTGAGCAGATTTTGTGTTAGGTCTAATTTTCAGGGGAGCTATAAAATCTAAGGTGGAAGAACATAAACAATTAAATAAATTAACTAGATTATTAGTGTCACAAACCACTGGGAGCGCTTTGTCAGTTGAATTAAATTGAGTACAGAATTTCGCAGCACTGTGCAGATTTAAAAATTTGCGTGTGCTTTGGCTGTGATTTGACTGTGGTAGCTGTCAGTATTTCACAGTAGAAAGCAATAAGTTTGTAATCTGATACAGGCAAGTCCTTAACTTCCAAGGAGGGTAAGTTGAGTCCCAGGTCAAGAGTGTGGCCATGGTGGTGGGTCGGACCAGATACATGTTGCTGAAAATTAAGTGCATTTGTGCTACTTAAAAAGTCATTAGCGGGTGCATTAGAGGATCTCAATATGCATATTAAAATCACTGCAGAGAACGTTTCTATCATAATTTAAAGAGAATTTGGTTACACTTGAGATGCTTCCTATAGACACTTATCAGACAGCCACCACTCTCCCTAGGATGACAGAAACGATCTCTGGGGAGCACAGTTCGACAAGCAGGCTGTGATCACCAAGGCATAACCAGGAGTCAGTTTTAAACATAAAATCTAAATCAGAGAAAGTTATAAGATCATAAAAAATAAAGGTTTTGATCAAGAGGGAACGTACATTTAGAAGCGCCATCTTTAGCCGTTTGTGCAGGGTTATAACTGGAATTGAGACTAGAGCAGGGGATTTGGCCTCGATCTTGATTAAGTAATTAATGTTGCTATGTGCTAATTTTCTATTTAGCTTGGCGGGCCTATGCGAAATTACAACAGGAATCCTAAGACTCTCTAGAGCGGCCCTGGTCTGATCCAACTTGTCGCATAGAAAGGATTATAGGTGGTATAGGAGTATTAGTGTCTATCCACTCAGAGGTTGTAGAGCGTGCGTGACTCTTTCTAGAAGGCAAGGTAGAGACAGAAGAAGAGCCAGTTGAAGAACATGAAGTAGATAGTCAATACAGTAGGTCTTCTCTGAAGAAAGGTTTAACATACCAAAGCTTCATTGCACTTAATTAGAGCAAGAAAAGATCTCTATGTTATTATTCTTATAAGTAAAGAAGTTGATTCCTGTCAGCAGGGCTGTCCTAGAGTCCAGTGACTCTGTGACAAGAGGAGGACAGAAAATGGGATAAAATAAGAGAAAGCGTAGAGAGAGTAATACAAGGAGAACAAACAGTAAGAGAAAAGGAGGAAAAAGGAAGAAGCAACTGTCTTGAGTAGCTGCCTGGAGAGTTAAATTGTTCACACCAAAGAGATCCCTGATGTCCTGCATTTCTAGCAGCAACTCTGCTTCCTCCTGGATGCACAATGCTGAGAGAGCATCCATTAATTAATATGGCTTGGTATTAAAGTTGGAAAGGACACAAAGGGGGATTTAAGGAGCGAGTGTTTGCAGTGAGGACAAATTAATGAAAATGTCGGGCTCTAAAGGATAGAAATTCAATTTATGATGTGTCTCTATAAAGCTGTTGCAGTGTAACTTTTCCCCACAGCTCCTCTTTGTTTGTCATGTTTGCTTGACCACTGAGGATAACAGAGGGGGAGATATAAAGAATGGCTCCGTAAAAAGATAAAGACCTATAGAGGAGAAATCTTCTTTGACAGGGGAAGAGAGCATTGTTTAGTTGTTCGGATGCCTCTGAGACAAATTTGTGGCTAATTATTTTAATCTGAAGGGTCACTTGCTGATATGACTGAACAGTGGCTCACAAGAGATACATACGAAACACTTTCACTGTATTTTATTTCTTAGAATTTCACACTGGATACTTATCATTCTTAACTTCACCCAAATGTAGACAAAACAATTGTCTCTCAAGATCATGTCACAAGAAATAGAAATTTTAGATCACAGATAATGGAAGTGAAATTGGAGTAAAATAAGTTCAACAATAATAGCAATACTAATAATAATTATAGCAGCTGGAGTAGAGCAGGAACATGGGGGCAGCAGGTGACTCGTAGCCACAGACTCCACAGCTCCAGAACAAGAAACACCTGCAGAAAGCAAGAGAAGGAGAGAGGAGAGGGACGAGAAAGCACAAAACTATGGGAGAGGGGAGAAGTCAAGTTAGTAACATGCATTAATGAGTGGGGTTGCGTTCAGATGGAGAGGGAGAAGAGGAGAGAGGAGCTCAATGAATCATGGGAAGTCTCCTGGCATTCTGTGCCTATTGCAACATAACTACAGGATGGTTCAGGACTCATCTGAGCCAGCCCTAACTATAAGTTTTATCAAAGAGGAAAGTCTTAAGCCTACTCTTAAATGTGGAGATGGTGTCTGGCTCCAGAACCAAAACTGGGACTTGACATGGGAAGCAATTTACGCACCTCGTAAATTAATGTTAAATGAAAGTCGAGTGTGTAGGAAGGGAGACGCGGGCATTCTGACAGGTGTAGCGACAAGCGGGCGTGTTCCTGTGAAACTGTCGCAGTCGTGCTCATCTTACCCCCGCCCGCTGCCGGAGTTGAATTGTCTTGAAATTTTTTGCACACGACGCAGCACATATAATTGACAGAGAGACTGATCCTCGCTGTGAGTGAGTTTTCAGAATCTATTTCTGTTTACATCAACAGGTGGGAACTGGGGCGTAGGTATAGACATTGCAAATGCACCGGAGCCCGCACTGTACTGAGGTGCCCTTGACGGGAGCAGCTACACAGAATTATGGTGGTCTTTTTTAGAAACATGATAAAAATGCATTAAGTCTCATCAATCATTACTCAACACACATTTCTCCTCAAACTGTTTTAATAATGGCAATCAAGTGCTATATATACAGTCTGCAGCAAGCAGTAGGCTGTAAGGTATACGGTGAAATATAAAAAAATTGATTCCACAGATTCAAGAGAATGAATTTAGTCTTATTTTCTTTAGCATTCGTGTCACATAGCCGACAAATGCAGTGATGATTGCTGGGTAATATGTAAATGCTGCCCAATTTTAAGTTTCTATTTGATCATGTGACAAGACGACAAGACTCCAGAAAGCGGGTGAAACGCAAAATCTAACATAGTAGACTAGCAGCACACACGTGTAAGCTAACAGTCCTGCTATTCAAACATAAAAGTTGTTTCAAGGAGAGACAGGAGAGAAAAGAACATGAGGAGAGGGCCGCAAAGCTCCCAAATAAAATTGTTTTGGATAACTGAAGACATTGTCAAAGATTTTGCTCAATGCAGGCTCCTCATATGCCTTTCAAATAGGTGAGTAACTTTACAAGTGCTTTTTCAGTGGATTTGGTGTGGCTGCCGAGCCGCTGTTTTAAAGAGTGTTATCATTTCGTGGTCAGCTCGCTGCTGAGTAGGCCTATCTGTAAAATTGTTTGGATGTGCTTGTGGGTATTAAACTGTGTGTGCACCTTAGCTGGCCTGTTTTCAGAACATGGTGTTGTGTTGTGAGTAGGCCACTTTTCTTTATTATTCACCATAATGTCTAGCCTCTCTTTAGAAAAGTGGTTGTCGTGATTCAGGAAATTATTGTACTGAAATTGCCCGAAAAAGTCTGCATCATTTCTGCACAGAGGACACCTCCTGCACTCAGCTGTTTGTAGTGACGTTTCAGTATTTTGACAATGACAGCATTGGCCATGCTCCCTATAACTAGACTTCTATACTTTGCAAATACAGAAGTCTAGGTGACACAGTCCGACTCTAAAATCCATCACATCATGGTACTTTAGACTGCTGCGTCTAGGCGCATGCAACACAGCCGCAGCAGCAGCGTGTGTCTGTGTGTTGGAAAGAGACACACACAAAGAGAACTTGACTTTAATATGTTAATATGGAAAGAAAGGAGCTTTAAAATAGGTATTTACTGCATCTAATCTTATCAGTTGTTAAACTGTAGCAAAACGAGGAAACAAGGCACATACATTTTGCCAATATAGACAGGAACGCAGTGTGTGTGCTTTGTAACGGTGTAGCCCAAGGCCCCATCACAACAGCCTGTACTGGGGCCCATTGTTACTACCTTACGCCAATGGGTGGGGGGTGCTCAACCACTTCACCTCACTCTAACAGGGACACTTGGTACTGACCATAGATTGTTTATGCTGCTCCCTGATAAAAGAAAAATGTTCCCGGTGATACCTGTTTAGAAAAATACCCCATGAAAATTGGACTCTGATGGTAATTTGTTTTAACAAGCTAGATAAAAGGTAATGCCCTGGCAGTGGCAAATAGCTTTGGTATGGTGCACCTTTAAGTGTTTGCAAACCACATGTTATTGCACTTTTGTGTATATACGTAGCAGTACATTTAAATTAAAAGTGTGCAAGACATTACTTTTGAATTCATTATTCAATTTTAACAATAACAATGCTATTAATCATGATTAATCAAATTTTTTATTGTTGCCCAGCACTAAATATAAATTAACTTATTTTAAATTTTTTTACATTTATTTTCTATCTCTGTGGTTCTACACCTCTATAAAGTGTATTTTACTTTTCACATGCATTTTGTATTCCCTTTGTGATCCATGGGCAATTTGTAAATCCTAATTTTCTGCTATATTCTTTTATTGGACATTTTTGTCACACAAAGACTTAAAGCATAAGCATTGTTAATGTCTTTTTATTGAAATTATATCCAAGTTCTGTGCCAGCAGATCTTTTTTTTTTTGTGTATTAATGGATACCTCTGATCTCACTTGTCTGTACTTGGTTTGCTTGTCTGGCTAATTAATCGTATAATTGCAATCATAAATTGTAGAAACGGGTGGTCACTGATATCATTAATTAATAATCCATTCACTGTGTTGTTTTCAATACCATTGGTAAAAATGTTATCAACTATGGTGACACAAAGAGATGTAATTCTGCTGGGACTGGTTATTTTTGGAAATAGGCTCATGCGATCCATTGTATTGATAAATTCATCGGTAATTTTATGTTTATTAGGAATCAACAAGTCAGTATTGAAATCCCCATACCTAAAAATTGTTGTTTTGTAAACATACACAACATCCAGTCCTCGAAGATTTCCATGTTTGAGCTTGGTGCTCTAAATATACATCTTATTATGATATTTTTATTTTTTCTCATAATGACCGTTGATTTGTCACTAGTGTTTTTCCTGGGCAGAGGATGGCATGTCTCTATGGTATTACAGTCCAACTGAACCCCTTTGGACTGCAGGAAGGCAACCACCTGTTGCTCCGTGGAGTAAGGCACCGATGGAACAGCGATTGTGTGCAATTATAGGGTTCGGTGTCATACAGACTGGGGGCAGCCGGGGGTTGAATCACTGACCTTCTGAAAAGCGGACAGCTGCTCTACCCCCTGAGCCACAGCCACTTCATAATGAGGAATTGCAGTAATTCCGCCAGGAAGTAATAAATGCATGGACTAGTTTATCTGCTTCATTTTGAGACATTATGTTCCTGATTTTTGCAATATTACGTAGGTGAAAAAAAGGGGTCCGTGATGTTTGTTTAATGTGACAGTTAAAAGACATGTCCTGATCACCGATAACTCTGAGATTCCTCACAGTGGTGAAGGAGTTCAGGGAAATGCCATCCAGAGTAACTATATCTTTAGATAATGCGTCTTGGAGGTATTTGGGGCCCAGTACAATAACTTCAGTTTTGTCTGAGTTTAACAAAGAAGGTGAATAGGATTGGTCCAAGCACAGAACCTTGTTCTTGTGGCTAACGATGTGATGGTCAATCGTGTCGAATGCAGCACTAAGATCTAACATGACAAGTGACAAGAACTTTCTCTGATACAATTAGAAGATCATTTGTCATTTTCAACAGTGCTGTCTCTGTGCTATGATGCAGTAAATCCTGACTTAAAATCGTCAAACAAACTATTGCTTTGTAGAAAGTCAAACAACGGATTGGTCCGTCAAGCTACTAAAGTTTGCGGATGACACCACCATCATTGGGCTCATCTCAGGTGGGGATGAGTCTGCCTACAGGTGAGAGATCGACCATCTGGTGACCTGGTGCAGCCAGAACAGTCTGGAGCTCAATGCTCTGAAGACAGTGGAGATGGTCGTGGATTTTAGAAAGAGCACAGCCCCACCCTCCCTCCATCAGCATATCATTCGCACTGCTGTACGCCTCCAGGACTCTAAGGTGAGCAGGAAAGATTGTATCTGACTCCTCCCACCCTGGACATAAACTGTTTCAGACTCTCCCATCTGGCAGGAGGCTGCGGACCATCAGGACCAAAGCCACAAAAGCAGCTTCATCCCATCTGCAGCCAGCCTCATTAACAAGGCCCAGGTCCCCCACTGACACTCCCCCCTTTTTAAAATAATACAAATGTCTTTGCACATGTAAATATTTAATTTCATATCATGCACAAACCAGGCACATTGCACATATTTGTTGTTAATCTTTGTTTTTATATTGTCAATTTATATTTATGGACAGAATACTCTCTTCCATTGCAACACGTCTTTTCTCAATTTTTGTTTTATTTTTCTCTTTTCTTATATTATTACTTTTATATATTGCATTGTCTAATCCATATTTATATATTTCTACATTTATTTATGTCAACTGTATGTTTGTCTACGTGTAGCACCTCATCACCAAAGCAAATTCCTTGTATGTGTGAAACACTACTTGGCAATAAAGCTTTTTCTGATTCTGATTCTGGTGTCTGCTTTCTCAAGGATCTTAGAGAGGAAGGGAAGGTTAGATATAGGTCTATAGTTGGCTAAAACCCCAAGCTCGAGAGTGAGTTTTTAAGAAGAGGTTTAATTACAGCTTTGTTAAATTACTGTGGTACATTGCCTGTTAATAAAGACAGATTGATCACATCCAGTAAAAAAGTGCTTTGTAAGGGTAAAACTTAAAGCAGGCTGGTTGAATTAAATAGTTGGGATGGGATATAAGAGAAAAGTTGATAGCTTAGAGAAGAAAATCATTGAAGTTGGTGAAGATCGAAGGGAGCAAAGCAGTCTAAATACAAATCAGGATTTACAGCTGTTTCTAAGGTTCCTGAGTTTGAAGATAAATCGGTACTGGTTGAGGGCAGGAGAAGATCGATTTTGTCTCTAATAATTGGAATTATATCATTAATGAAGCTAATGAAGTCGTTACTATAGGAATACATGGTTCAATAGAGCTGTGACTCTGTCTGCCTGACAACAGTGCTGAAGTTAGCATGCTAACCAGCTAGCCCTGGCCCGTCCTATCGCGTAATACCACTTTGTATCAACACGACAGTCTGATTGTATAGCTTAGGCCTCCACACCAAAGTTTTCACTGGGAGATCTGGGTGAGGGGCAAAATAAAACTCACCAAGACGGTTTTGGTCACCAATCACCAATGCTGGTTTGATCAAGATAATTTCACTGATTTAGATGTGTAAATATTCTGACTGTATGCAAGCTCCCTCTTGCTCCTCTCCCACCTGATACCTCCCCTGTCCCCATCTTAACCTGCTGTGTCTTATTCATCCCTGGAGTCCTGGTCTGACCTGCTGTAAATCACCTCAGTAATGTATTCCCTGTTGTCAAACTGGCCTTCTTCTGTCTCAGAGGCTGTGTTCAGTCCAGGTCTGGTAGTGATCACTGGGAGGCCACTCACCCGGCTCCAGTTCTGGTGCCTATTCCAGTCTGGGACTGCTAAGTTAGCTACACAGCTAACCAAGGGCGTCACTGTGTGTTGAAATGTGGTGGGGACATAAGACCTCAGAATAGGGGCATGATGACACACTTGGGTCATGACAAGACACTATTTAACACTATTTTTAATAAATATGAAATGCTGAAAATATATGTGGGGGGATCTGTGAGTCTTCCTTCAGAAGATTTTGAGCCTTTAACACTTAATTTCCTTCATTCTGGCGACATTTTCCGCTCCAATTCAGTGTGGAAATTGTGCAAAAAATTCTGGTGAAATTTTTGTTTTTTTAGCTTAAGTTACCTTTTTTTGGACAATGCACGTTTGTTTCTTCAATATCTAAATCTTGTTTTCTTATTGTGCAAAGAATCTTTCTCAAAGCATTTTCATTTGTCATAATATTTACAAAAGTGATGGGGACAAAATCAACAATTTCAAAATGTGCTGGGGACATTTCCCCAGTTTAAATGACACAGATGCAGCTAACTGAGCTAATTAGCAAATGGCAGTTAGTAGCAGTTATGACTTGCTATGTGATATGTTGCCCACAAATTTTTGGAGTATGAATTTAAAAGGTGGAGTGTAGTCTCAATTCTTACACATTGTACCTTTTAAGGGACCTGGCATGGCAGCATGGTGAAGTTGGAATTCAGTAGAGTTCCAGTGTAGCTGGGACAGCGATGTGTGATTTCATGAAAGAAGAGGAAGCAGCCTGACAGGCTGGCCAGGAATGGATGGCTAATGTCTGTGTGTTACTGTACAGTGTGTGCCAATGCATTCGATAGCTGTATTGAAGCAGGTATTTGACTGTGTATAATCCAGTCTATCTGTGGAAGTGATGTTTTTTCTGTACTCTCTCAAACCCCCATCTCTTTTTCCTCCTCTGTCCCCTTTCTCTCCTCCCATCGTCACCTTCACCAGTTGTGTCATCCATCTCTCCCACCAGGCTAATTGTGCAGAAACTCAGTGGGATGGAGGGATTGAGGGGCGGGTGTAGGTCGAGAGAGAAAGAAACAAAAGAGAAAGCTATTTGAAGATGGTCAAACCCAGAGGAAAGGGAAATAGGAAGCCTACAGTGTCTGCAGCCAGCATACGCAAAGGAGAAGCTGTTTTTTGACTTTGGTCTGTATGAAACCCACTGAATAGTGGACAAGGGAGGGTTCAAAGACTAACTGTCACGATTCGGAGGTGGTGAGTGCAGAGGAGGTGAGAGCCCAAACGCAAGACACCAAGGCAGAGGTACAGTTCAGGGGTTTATTCAAACTTACTGAAACACAGTGTGTACACAGAATGGTGCAGACAGAGTCCAAAATAAAGCCGAATCCATACAGCACTGGAACTAGGTCCAAAACAGGCAGGTAATCCAGAATAAGACAGAACACTCCTCCAAACACACGACTGAGTGTAACACACTACACATGACAATACAATGACCAGACACAGACTGAGGGAACAAACAAGTATATATGCACACATGGGTTAACGAGCTGGGAGGGAGCAACACAGGTGACTTGGATCAGGTTAACGAGGCAGGCAGAGAGACAGGCAGGTAGGCAAAGACAACAGGGGGCAACAGAGAGGTAGTTAACCCAGAACACCCAAGTACACAGACCAAAAGTAAACACTAAGACATGAACTGAGACACAACTAGGACACAGGGCTGAGATGCAGAGCTAAACAGAACCAGTAGATGAACAAGGGAATACACGAGACTAAACAGAGAACACTATACCAGGGACCAAAATTACAAACAGAAAACATGGACCAACTGCTAAGGTTTAACTAAACAAGACAGAAATAGGGAGTTTAACACAAGGCGTTAGCAACAACACAAACAGGGACCGAACTAATGACACAGAGTGGCTAAGGACGACAAGGTAACAGGACAACAATGAGAACTCAACCACAGACTAAGATAACTGAGATAAACACCGAGATAATAATCAAAAGGGATAACAAATCAAGCAGAGCTTACAATGACATTAACAGACACAGGACAACAGACCGGACTGAACCCTTAAACAACATACTAAATAACAGATACTGAACTGATCAAACTCAAAAGTGCAAAACATGGCGAGGCTGACAGGCAGACTGTGACACTAACATCCATCAAATAGCCACACGTACAGAGAGAGAAACTAGTCAGGGTATCTGCAGCTTTCAGAAAGCCCAAACGAAGACTTTATAAGACCATAGTCTGAATTCAGACCAAAAAAATCTACATATACTTTTGTGTATGTATATACCGGTACTGTATTATTGTGACCACAGATGATGCATCCCAGCACATCTAGAAGATGTCTCTTGCACACATATACATACATACTTACATTTTAATCCTAGAATTTGGATTGTGGATATCCTGTAGAAAATGAGTTCTCACTGAGTTCTCTAAACCTTGTTAAGATAAAACTGCTCCCTCAAATGAAGCTAGATGGGGAACAGTGATCAGCATACTGCACTATAAGCATTGACTTTTTGTCAAGTGTGAGTTCTAGGCAGTAGAGCTGTGTGCTGTGCCCAGGTCTTGCATGTTTTTCTTTTTGTATAGCAGCTTGGAGAGTGATTTATCACAAAACCACAGGGTCTTGGCTGGGGGAATGAGGTTATATTTCATACAGGCATTCTGTAGGGCAAAACTATTGTTCTGGTGGCGCATGACCCCTTAAGAAAGGCACAACTGGTATAATTTGTGTATGCTTGAATGCTGAACACTTGTTTGTGTGTGTCTGTGTAACAGTTTGTGTTTGGACATATTGGATGTGCAAACACATATGTGTGTATATTTACTTAAGTACAGTATCTCACAAAAGTGAGCACACTCCTCATATGTTTTTAAATATTTGATTATCTTTTCATGTTACAACACTGAAGTAATGACACTTTGCTACAATGTAAAGTAGTGAGTGTACAGCTTGTATAACAGTGTAAATTTGCTGTCCCCTCAAAATAACACATCACACAGCCATTAACGTCTAAACCGTGAAGTGACCAAATTGGGCCGACTTAGCCATTTTCTCTCCCTGGTGTGACTCGTTGGTGTTACAAGGTCTCAGGTGTGAATGGGGAGCAGGTGTGTTTAATTTGGTGTTATCGGTCTCACACTTCCTCATACTGGTCACTGGAAGTTTAACATGGCATCTCGTGGCAAAGAACTCTCTGAGGATCTGACAAAAAGAATGGTTGCTCTACATAAAGATGGCCTAGGCTATAAGAAGATTGCCAAGACCCTGAAACTGAGCTGCAGCACGGTGGCCAAGACCAAACAGCGGTTCAACAGGACAGGTTCCACTCAGAACAGGCCTCGCCAGAGTCGACCAAAGAAGTTGAGTGCACGTGCTCATCGTCATATCCAGAGGTTGTCTTTGGGAAATAGACGTCTGAGAGGTTGAGACTTGCCGCAGAGGTTGAAAGGGTGGGGGGTCAGGCTGTCAGTGCTCAGACCATACACCGCACACTGCATCAAATTGGTCTGCATGACTGTCGTCCCAGAAGGAAGCCTCTTCTAAAGATGATGCACAAGAAAGCCCACAACCAGTTTGCTGAAGACAAGTAGACTAAGGACATGTATCACTGGAACAATGTCCTGTGGTCTGGTGAGAAACTTATTTTGTTCAGATGGTGCCAAGCGTGTCTGGTGGCAACCAGGTGAGGAGTACAAAGACAAGTGTGTCTTGCCTACAGTCAAGCATGGTGGTGGGAGCATCATGGTCTGGGGCTGCATGAGTGCTGCCGGCACTGGGGAGCTACAGTTCATTGAGGGAACCATGAGTGCCAACATGTACTGTGACATACTGAAGCAGAGCATGATCCCCTCTCTATGGAGACGGGGCTGCAGGGCAGTATTCCAACATGATCATGACCCCAAACACACCTCCAGGACGACCACTGCGTTGCTAAAGAAGCTGAGGGTAAAGGTGATGGACTGGCCAAGCATGTCTCCAGACCTAAACCCTATTGAGCATCTGGGTGTGTCCTTAAATGGAAGGTGGAGGAGCGCAAGGTCTCTAATATCCACCAGCTCTGTGATGTCATGGAGGAGTGGAAGAGGACTCCAGTGGCAACCTGTGAAGCTCTGGTGAACTCCATGCCCAAGAGGGTTAAGGCAGTTTTGGAAAATAATCGTGGCCACACAAAATCTTTACACTTTGGGCCCAATTTGAACATTTTCACTTAGGGATGTAGTCACTTTTGTTGCCAGCGGTTTAGACGTTAATGGCTGTGTGATGTGTTATTTTGAGGAGACAGCAAATTTACACCGTTGTGCAAGCTGTAAACTCACTGCATTGTAGCAAAGTGTCATTTCTTCAGTGTTGTCACATGAAAAGATAAAATCAAATATATACAAATATGCGAGGGGTGTACTCACTTTTGTGAGATACTGTATATGTCTGTTTTTGTGTATATGAATTTTGTACATAGGCACACGTTTTTGTGTAGGCAGACACAGACATATGAATACACAAACCATGTTCTGTACTGTATGTACATTTTAATCAGGTGTAATTGGACTGAAGCCAACCTCTGAGTCCCCTCAATTACCTTCTGGAGAAGGGTCTCAGTCAATATGGTGCTGATATGTTAGATGGTTTCCTAGCTGGATGTGATTGAGTCAGTGTATTTAAAAATGTGGTTGTAGACAGATTTGCCATTTTGAATAATTGTCTTTGTAAACTTGTACACAAGAGCTGTCTTGATGCATTCCTTTTCAACTCATCATTTTGTATGCCACAGTTCTATTTTCCGGAGTTAACTTGATTTTATAACATTCATGCACTAGACCATCATTTCCCATTAATTTTTCCTTGTCCCTACTTATATTGTATGTATTAGAATGGTAAGATTCACCGGTTTGCAATGGTAGTTGCTTCATATGTATCTTTAATCTATCAGATTGTTGGCAATGCATTGAGATGCATATCACATCAGTCTCAGTGATAGAGAGGCACATCTCTAGTATATGAGTTATTTAAAAGGGGTGTGGCTTTGGGTTAGAGCCACTATGGGAAGATTGTCCTTGGGCAAGATACTGAACCCCAAATTTCTCCTATTGGCTATGCCATCTGGGTGTGAGTGTGATTAGTTACTTTTAACTGATAAGCAGTTGGCACCTAGCATGGCAGCCTCTGCCATCAGTGTATGAATGTGTGTGAATGGATGTGACATGTAGTGTAACGTGCTTTGAGTGGTTGGAAGACTAGAAAGGCACTATACAAGTACAGTCCATTTACCATTTATTTTGTGTGTGCTATGGATGTCAAATGATGTGACGAAATACAGCTGATGTTTGTTGCAATTGATGGCATAGCCCTTAAACTCCCAACCTCTACATATTCTCTTCTTACAAATCCCAACTGAACCCCTGATTTATGTGGTTGGATAATATATTGTATACTTCACTGTCACAATGAAATAAATTATATTTTGGACCCATCGTACAGGAAAAGTATCAACTAGGCCTGCAGCCCAGGTTGAGGCCAACAAAGACAGGCCTATGTTCATAGTGGTCAAGAAACACTGCTGAGGAAGTCAAACAACCTCAAAGGACACATATATTCATCAGTGGGGATTATCCAGAAACTACTATCAAAGATGATGGAGAAAGGACTTTGTTCATTTGCTCATTATTCACCCCGGCAGATTTGTGAGTACAATTTCTTAATATGTCTGTGAAGATGGCCATTCATCCACGTCATAGTTATCCAAGGAGGGTTGAGTCAAGGGTAGCTGGACTTGGTTGAAGGTACTTGAAGATGTTTCACCTCTCATCCAAGAGGGTTCTTTAGTTCTGACTGACTGGCAAGGAGTCCCAGGTATTTAACCTCTGAGGGTTTGTTATCGAGGTGATGGTTTGTTAGTCATCCTGGTAAAAATGGTCGTTAGGTAAGAGTCACCTGAGGCCAAGTGTGTGGGAGAGGGGGAATGACATGCAGCAAAGGGCCACGAACACAGGACTCAGCCTTGTACATGGTGCATGCGCTCTACCATGTGAGCTAACATTGTGTTTTGTGTTTGTTGGCCAATAACCACAGAAATTAAACAAGTACAATAAACTTCTGGGCTCCGGGCTTCTGGTCTAAACATGTAAATAATATTGTCATAAAAATGGAATAGAGGAATCGGTATGACTAGGAAGCGTTTTGCTTTCGTCACTCTTTCAATAATAAAATCAGTTATTTGTTCTTGTTCTTCTGGTTCTGTCTCACCTAGAATACTGTGATCTGTAGAACACTGTAAGCTGGTCATCAGCAACAAAATGCGATCTGAAAAAGCTGCAGGTTGCTTAAAATAAAGTGGCTTATCTGGCACTCGGCTGTTCATACAGAGCAAGCGTTAACTATATGTATGTAGACCTGGCATGACTGATGGTTGAATTGAAAATGTCTAATGCTACTGTGGAGCATTATTAGTACCAACAACCAGTCTAGCTTGGCTCACCAGATACATATGGACTCTGGGCAGGGTTACAGCACAACAGGTGCCTCTGAGATATAAGAAGATAAGCAATTACCCCTAAATGTATGTATTTTTAAATGCTATTTTAATATCCTAAAATTCTTTCAATCGTCTGAGACCAGGGCTCTGCACAAATGTACACTCGAACACTAACATACACAATCACATACATATTAATGTTGTACCCTCCAACATTGTTAACCTAAGAAGCAATAAAGTCATCACAGCTCTGGCTCACAACTCTGGTCATTTCTACCTATTGATTGACACTGGCCTTTATCACTACCCTTGATGCCCCCACCACCTTCTCCTCTCTTGCTCTCTCTTCTTCTTCTTTCTCCCGCTTTCTCCACATCAGTTTAGCCTCTCGATTGCTCACTTTATCCCACATGGCCTCTTGAGAGGGCACTTATCCCTGTGGCTGTTTCAAAGACCTGGTTTGTTATCCCACAGAGCCTATTGTAAGACGGCCCTCCTGGGTCAGTGCCCTCCTCTATCAACTAAAACAATCAGCACACACTCAATAGTAGAGCCATTAAGATGTGGAATGCCAATAACAGGCCAACTGAAGATACTCCACTCTGTTTAGTAAGGAGGAGGAGACAGAAAGAGAGAAAAGAGCAAAGACCTGCTGAAATTGATGGTCTCCTTTGGTGCTTCTGGAGGGGTCATGAGAGAGAATCATTGTGGTGGTGCACTCATTGAGAATCATATTGATCATCAGCCTGATCATCAGGATCACAGGCAAACGCTTTATGCTGACATAAGCTATAGATTTCCTATAGACAAACAAAGATGCAGAACCTTGTGTAGTCAACCTATACTTTGTTTCTGAAATTATGAATATGAATATTTGGACGTATTAATTTCCTATGCACTCATTAAAATTTTGGGGCACCACCTAATGTCGCTGTCCACCCAAGGTGCTTGGAATTCTTGGGTATAGCTTAATAATTTAACAATTCGTTACTAGTGATAAGTTAGTTATTATATGTTCAGGCAGTTTTAATCAGCCAGTTTCAAATTTGAGGAGGGAATCCTCAGGGCATTGACCTGGATTATAAAAAGCACACGCACACACGTTCCAGTGATCAAAGTGAATATTTATTAACTAACTAAAGTGAACATAAGTGAAAGTAAGTATGGATATTAAGAAGACAGCAACAATGATTATAAGGCAATAGGGATGCAATAAACAGAAGTTGAAACAGAATTAACACGGTTCAATGTGGCTTCTGTTGGCTATTGTAAAAAGGAGTATGTTTCTAAAGAGATAACAGAAGCGAATGGACGCAGGTTTTGATTCCTACGGTGATTAAACTATAGATTATAGAATTACAGGACATCAGCCTTAATCACAGAATGTCAAGTTTGTTTGCCATACTTCTTTGCTGTGTTCTCAGCCGTCTGTCACTTCGAAGGCCCACAGCTGGCGCTCCAGTCGGTTGCATTCACGGCCTTTTGGGGGGGCTTAGCGTGCTGCACGGCTGTGGGGAATTGTAACTAAATATGATCAAAGAACATATTCTGATTTGTTAAACAATTACAAGTAGTAAAATTAGACAAGCAGTTGAAACCCGACACCAGGTTAAATGATAAACACTGACAGTAACATATAGATAAGTGAACAAAGAGGTGATGAAGTTAAGAACATTTCAAATTAAACCTTAACCTATGATTCTCTAGCTTTCAACACAGTTTATAGTGGTAAACAGGAAAAATAAATTTTCTCAAAATTGAGGAGGAAAGAACAACTACCTAAAAGCTTAACAAAGACTATTTAACTAAGCAGGTAAATAAATATGTTTATATGACTGAATGATATTCTTTGTACATAAAATACAAGTCCAATTAGGTGTTCTGTAATACCTCCTTTGACCTTTGGAGAATTAATTTCTAATTCAATCATTGGACTCAAAGGCCTGGTAAATGGACCATATAACAAAGAGTGACATTCTGTACATAATTCTCTAAACAAAGTTCACATTTGCTTTATTTACCACAGATTTTGAGACTGTAGGCTGGAGAATCTGAGGTTATGTTCTCCTCCTCAACCAGGGATTTTAGATGGCTGGTAATCTCAGTTTGCACATTAGCGCAACCTCTGACCGCTCTTGTGCAGTAGAGAACAAGGGAAAAAGGGAGGTGTCCACTTTGATGTGTGCAGGACTGCAGGGTCAGGCCAGTTCCTTTGTTTATTTGACCCTTTTTGTTCTCTCTTGGGGGCGATTCTAGGATCAGATCTTTAGGGGTGCTGAGCCCCTAATGAGAATATAGCATGCATACAATGCCTTGCAAAAGTGTTCACTAATCGGTGGAGAGATTAAGTAGGCCTACTAGACAGGAGCTGGTACAGAGCAGAGTGGGTGAGTCAAGGGCGTCACTTTGTGTTGAAAAGTGGTGGGGACATAAGGGCTCAGATTAGGGGCATGATGACACATTTGGATCATGAGACCAAGACAAGATTTTTAGCACTACTTAGATAAAATATTTAATGTGGAAATATATGTGCGGGGGGGCTCTGGGGGTCTTCCCCCAGAAGATGTTGAGTATTAAGCTAATAATTTCTTGCATTCTGGAGAAATTTTCTGCTCCAATTTACAGTGGAAATGTTTTATATATATATTTTGTTTATATGAAGGAAAACTATATTGCATTGTATGTTTTCTTAGTGTGCAAATAAACCTTTTCTCAAAGCATTTTCATTTGTTATTTAACATTTCTTGGTGCAAGCTACTTTTCAGAACATGATTAACAAATGCTTTCAAAAAGTGATGGGGACAAAATCAGCCATTTCAAAATGTGGTGGGGACATTTCCCCAGAGGTCCACAGTGTAAATGACACCTATAGGGTCAGTGGCCCAGTTAGGGTCAGACAGCAGTGTGGAGCTGTGTGCTCATGTTTACTCCCTCAGAGGATGGAGGGTGTTAAAAGTGTTTCCCTAATTTAAGTGTTCCGTTTTGTGTTTTCAGTTAAATCTTGTTACCTGCTTGCTTTCTCTTTTAAGGAAGTAGTTTTCTGTTGCTGATTGAGTTTAATTTGTTAATAAAAATCTTTATTTTGGTTGCACAGAACCTGTGGAGTATAAATTATTTCTATTAGTATAATATTCTAACATCAAATTAAAACAAATTTCATAGCTAGGCTACTGTTAGCAGTGTTGGCCAGGATCTGTAATAATATTACTTTTCTCATTTTACATTTACTCATTTTCCCAGTAACTACTAGTGTAATGGATTGCTATTTCCAAAACAGTTATATAATTACAGTTACTAATCCAAGTAACGCTGCGGTACTGAGTTACTGAATGCACCATCCTTGGCATGAATGCACGACTAGATGGCAGGTCAACTGCACTGGACCTGATGTTATTCAAGTCAGCTTTTAGCCAACCAGCTAAAGTAAAGAAAAGTAAAAGGAAGACTGGAGAATGAGGGAGAACGAGGTTCTTTTGACACCTGTAATTATTGCCAATATTCAGTCACATACTGATGCAAAGAACATTGTTGTCCCTTGTAATCTTTGTGCGACCAGCAAAAAGTTTCTACATTTATTTATTGAAGCATCTGCTAAAGCAGCACAGCAACATGAAACTGGGAGGTGGTGGTAGTGAAAGTAAAATAGTACTGTAACTAGTTACTTTTTATCACCCAGTAGTAAGTAAAGTAATATTATTACTTTTTTAAGGAGTAATAAGTAACTAGTAAGCAATTTCTGAGTAACTTGCCCAACACTGTTAGTATAATGTTACTATATTACCTACATAATCTCAGCATCTTCAATAAATTTTCATATACTGTATAGTTTATGCCTATAATAAATATTATATCCCACATTTACCTGACGCTTTTATCCAAAGCGACTTACAATTGCTATACATGTCAGAGGTTGCACGCCTCTGGAGTGCGATGGGTTAAGTGTCTTACTCAGGGACACAATGGTGGATGGGTCACAGTGGGGGATTCCCCATATTCCAATTACCAGTGTTGGGAAGTAACTAGTTACATGTAATTTAGTTACTGGGCAAAATGTGTTACTTACTTACTTATGAAAATATTAATGAAAACATCGGGGGTTACATCTGAATATTTTCTGTAAAAAGCTCGGCTATATGTTGAATAATATTAATTTTATTGCTATGCATGTTTTTCATGTGCACAATGTCTTTCTTTGCCAGTTCCAGCCACAGCTGTTTAGTAAAGTTTGATGCTGTTCTGATGTTTTTGATTGGTTCTCTGTCTGAATTTGCAGTGCCACCATCTGCCAGCTAGACTGCTTCTCAAACTGTATTTTGAAAATGGTTAACAGTTGAAAAATCATTCATTAGAAATTTAGAAAAGTAATGAAATGTGATAAGTTAAATGACTTTGATAGAGTAATTGAAATAGGTAACCCAGACTACTGTTACATTTTAAACAGGGTAACTTGTTATTGGTAATCTATGACATTTCCAAAGTAACCTCCCCAACACTGCCCAACACACTCATTATTTTATTTTTTAGAAAGGTTAAAAATACAGGTGAATCCCGGGCAAAATGGGTGGGTTGACAGGTATGTTCATGCCGCTAGATGTACTGGTACTGAAATTCATCCCGGGACTTTGAGATGGAGAGGACTTTTATGCGAGTTTGCAGTTATTTTAATACAAATTGTGTTTTTGCTGTATAAAAGACCTTCAAGAAACTTATAACCCAAGGCACCACTGTACTGTACAGTCCGTCAGTGTGCTAAAATAATCAAATATAATCAGAAACTACAACATCCCAGTCCCATAAAATAGAGCAGTGTGTGTGTGTTTGCATAAAAATCAATTCCCTCATCTTCAGCTCTGAGTAGGCCTCTCCCTGGCTCAGCTTCCCCTGTACTGTAGTCTGCCTCTGCTGATTGTACAGCTACATATGCATGAGAAGACCATATAAATATGACTAACAATAATACATTTTCTAATTCTGTCTCTGCATATGATTGCCTACTCAGCCCTGCACACTGTCCCTGTCATTGTTTTTTCTGGTTCCATTGTCCTTGTCCTCCTCCTTCTCCTGCAGCTTCTCCTCTTCCTTCTCTCCCTCCTCATCAACCTGACTGGGGTCATCATCACCCTGTCTCACTGTATCACCTCCACTGACCTTAACAGCTAATATACATACAGACATACAGAGATTTCTTACTTATAGAAGGATGTTGTCTTTGTGTGATAACACATTTCAAACTGTTGTTTTGAATGTATATAAATATAAAATATTATGCCTATTTATAAATACATGTATTTCAGTAGTATATAATAAATGCATTATGAATCATTCACCAAGGAAGCGGTCAGTTGATTTGGCGCATTCAGCTGTCTCTTGTGCCAAGCTCTTCTTCCTCTTTATTGTTATTTTTTCGGCACCACACAATCCTTTTCCTCTTTCTTTCTTTTCGCCATATTAAGCGTCGTTGTTGCCCTTATCACACAACCTTGGGCTTGGCTGAGTTCAGCACCGACAACGTAGCAAACCGGTGCTAAAGGTTTTGGATTGAACATCGCCTCAGATGTAAAGTAAACTCCTGTAAACTTTAATCTGTGCCATTGAGCCAATCAGAATTCAGCTAAAACGAGGATCAGTCTAAGTTGGGAGGGGCCGCTCGTATCCCCCCTCAACATTTAAAGTATTAGTTTGTCCCACCCCCAGACTGACAGACATATAAACAGCGTTCCGCTGCAGCTAACCTGTGTCGGCAAGTGACACCTTTACAGCGAGAGCGGCCTGGGATGGTCCCAGAATAAACATTTTAAGTTTGGTATGTATGCTTGAGTTTATGCAGGGGCCCTTATCTCAACATCAAAGGCTGTGTCCTTCTTTTGTATGTGAGAAAGGCCAATTCTCCTGCCCAGCAGGGTCTGTAATAAAACAGGGCTCACCTTCTCTTGATTTGAAATAGAATGCGTCCACTGGTTGTATGCTACACTTGTGACAGTGCTATCTTAGGTGTTGACTGCACCGATTTTTGTCTTGCTGCTGCAGCAATCTAAGTTCAATTCGTTTTAACCTTGACCGTGTTTGCTGGTTAAATTTAATCTTTAAACAATGCGATGACAGCTGTCTGAGACATATTGTGACAGAGACCTTGGAAAAAGGTGCTGAATTTCTGATATGATATGCACCACCAAGCATTTAGAGATGTGTTCATGCAAACCTATCTTGATCATTGGGTTCTGACCCCTCTTAAAAATATTGCATGCTGTTGATCATGTGTAGACTCGTGACATATGGGCACTTGGTCAGGACCCCTGGTGTCGCTTTTTATTGCACTGGATACACCATTAGCATTAATTCCACTAGTAGGCCTAGTATAAATTACTTTATAAAAAGTCAGAATAGGGAGGTGGTAGGGGTGCTACGATGGGTCAAACACCAGACTTTCACCCAGGAGTATAGGTCGACTATTCAAACAGCTTATTAAGACCCATATTTATGTTTATTGTTAGGCTGCAACCTCTAGTGGCTGTAGTAAGTATGATGGGCGCAAATGAAGTGAGGTGACGTAGTTTAAAGTGAGAAAGTCAGTGTAAGGAGTAGGGGTTACCCCGAATAGAAGATTTGATACTTTAATAGAAGGAACCTGATTTTATTTTATTTATATCGTGTCATGAGTGTCACACAGAGCTTACTTCCTCAAGCACGTAAAGTTTGGTACAGATTTGAGCATGTACAGTAAAGTTACGATGACCAATAAATCCAAAATGGCCAACTTCCTGTTGGGTGTCGGGCATTACTTCAAGAGGCTTTTTTGTGTACATCTGGACATGATACATGTACCACAGAAATTTGTTAAACGTTGGCCGGGGGCCACTTCCCCACCAGAGGAACAAATACAATGGACCACGTCTACACGAATATTCCAGCTACAAAGCCCTCCCCCGTCCCCATTTTGGTCTATCAGACCATATTTCTCTGCTACTTCAACCCACTTACATCCAGCTGATTAAAAGGGTCAAACCAACAATTAAACAAAGTGTGGACAGATAAGGCTACAGCAGCTCTGCAGGACTGTTTTGGGAGCATGGAGTGTTCAGGGAGGCCGCCACTTAGGAGAGCCACATCAACTTTGAGGAATATACATCATCATTTATTACAGATAAATACAGTATACTGCAAAGTCTAAAGTAAACACACTGCAGGAATTATTATGTGTCCTAGTTTAAAACCTGTATATGGATATGGAGTATATGGAGTTGTCAGTATAGTGGCACCTTTGCAAAGTAACTTGCCTCAAGCATGCTTTTCGCAACCCAGGTGTCGGCACCTGGCTATCATGGCTAAACCCACGCTGGACTGCACTGTGCTGGACAAAGTGTCGCCGCTGTTTCCCATTATAGCATACTTTTATTAGGAATGTACAACATTTCAAATATCACGAGCTTCTCTCCAGCTCTGCCACTCTTTCCTTTAATCTCATATGTTATTTAGTCTTTTTTCCCTGCAGTGCACCTGTCCAGCTTTCTTATTCTGTAACTTTCATTATCGCTATGTTAAAGTAGCAGAGCTATCAAACACCAGGATGGCATAGATGCACACAGATAAGTATGAAAGCCAAAAAACATGTATTGATCCTTGTACCTTTAGATGCCCACTGTTTGAAAGGAACGTATTCATTCTTTATCAGCAGCTCCTTTCCACTTAGCTTAATTAGTTTTCTTGAAGGCAAAGGGATAATTTAAGTCTCAAAACAATTATATTCAGCTCTCAAAACACAAATTATCTTAAAGCTATAATAGTGTAATTTCATACTCTTCACATGCATTATTCATAGTCCTTTTTTCCTAATCAACCAGAGATCCAGATGTAAGCAAACTCTGCTGTTTGCACCTAGAAAAAAAACTTTTCTTATTTAGTTTTTCTCATCAAAACTATTTGCTTTGTCATTTCAGTATAATTATTATATGTTGGTGTGCCTAAATGTATTTCCACCGAGAGCCTACTTAAGATGTTATATAGGAAAATGCAAGCACACTCCCAGGAACAATACCTAAACACAGCTAATTGCACTAAAAACACACATAACACATTTAAGCAGTGTAAGAATACAATAGAGAATGCTAATGGGGTAATATGTTTTGCTAGATAGTGAAATTAGATCATAAAGCAATGAGAAAATGCTGGGCTGGTGCAGCACTGTTTGCTTCTGTTGCATTTTTGAGGGAAATATTGTACTCTATCCTTTTTATGTCCCCACATGCTGATGTGACAGTGTTGGTTGTGTGTGTGTGGTGGATGCATGCATCTGTGTGCCTAACTTGAATCCACTGAATCCGCCTGCATCGCTTTACGGCTGCGCCGCGGTTTCTGGACTTAATCGAGGGCATTCTAGTCAGTGGTTGTGAGTCCACCAGACGTGGCTACAGCGCATCCTAGAAGCGTCCCAGAAGCGTCCCAGAAGCAGCTCTCCGCTCCACAGAGAATAGGTAGCTGGTCTATTTTTGACAGAAGACGCGCCAAGCCGCACAGAGCAGATCAAACTGGGCTGGAAGTGGGACAGAACGGCATAGATGACCAGTCAATTTTCGAAATAAACCATGCTGTGCAGACTCCCGATTATAAAACAGTAAACACGGCTAAATCAGACAAAACAAGAAAACATTTAACTAGCCTATTTACTCATAGTAAAAGCACAAAAAGCAAGCACTGATTACCAAATCAACATAATCTAAACATGTCAGAAAAATCAGGCAGGCAAAAGCTCTGATACTGAAATGCTTTTTGTGGGATATGCAGGTCATTTCAGATCCATGGATAGACCTTCTACAGACTACATTCATTCCTGAACCTTTATACATAGCTTAAAGCTAACAATTTTATACATAATTCATTTATGTATAATTCATAATTCAACCTAATTCCAGTATTCACCATAAACCCGTCCAAATCCTTGAGTAAGCCTTTTGCCTGGCTTTACTTGTTCGTCACACAGTTTTAGAGAAAGAGAGAGAGGCATGGAAGGAGAGAGAGAGGGGAGGGAGGCAGCCTACACAATATACACACAGAGGTACAGACAGTAAAGGTGATGTTGCTATAGACTGAATGAAAAATGGTACAGATATTTATAGTAGTGTTAATGATAATAATATAATAATGTTAATGATTATTATAATAACAATAGGACTCGTAACAATAGTTGTAGCAGAGGGTGTCAAGCAGGAACACGGGGGCAGCAGGTGACTCGCAACCAAAGATCCAGACTCCACAGCTCCAGAGCCAGAAAACCTGCAGGAAGTGATAGGAGGAGAGAGGAGAGGGACGAGAAAGCATAAGACTACGGCAAAGAGGAGAAGTCGAATTAGTAACATGCATTAATGGGATGAGGTTGCAAACAGAGGGAGAAGTCCCCCGGCAGTCTAGGCCTATAGCAGCATAACTAAGGGATGGTTCAGGACTCACCTGAGCCAGCCCTAACTATAAGCTTTATCAAAGAGGAAAGTCTTAAGCCTATTCTTAAATGTGGAGATGGTGTCTGCCTCCTGAACCCAAACTTGAACCTGGTTCCACAGGAGTGGAGCTTGATAGCTGAACGCTCTGGCTCCTAATCTACTTTTGGAGACTCTAGGAACCACAAGTAACCCTGCATTCTGGGAGCGCAGTGCTCTGGTGGGGTAGTAAGGTACTATGAGCTCTTTAAGATAAGATGGTGCCTGACCATTAAGAGCTTTGTAGGTGAGAAGAATGATTTTAAATTTTATTCTGGATTTTACTTGAAGCCAATGCAGAGAAGCTAAGACAGGAGAAATATGATCTCTTTTCCTGGTTCCTGTCAGAACACGTGCTGCAGCATTCTTAATCAGCTGAAGAGTCTTAATGGACTTTTTCGAGCAGCCTGATAATAAGGAATTGCAGTAATCCAGCCTAGAAGTAACAAATGCATGGACTAGTTTTTCTGCATCATTTTTAGACAGGATGTTCCAGATTTTTGCAATATTATGTTGGTGAAAAAAGGCGGTCCTTGAAATTTGCCTAATGTGAGACTTAAACGACATGTCCTGATCAGAGATAACTCCAAGATTCCTCACAGTGGTGCTGGAGGCCAGGGCGATGCCATCAAGGGAAACGGAGGTGCCCCAGAACAATAATTTCAGTTTTATCTGATTTTAATATTAGAAAATTACAGCTCATCCAGGTTTTAACATCCCGAATGCACATTTGAAGTTTAGCTAACTGATTAGTTTCATCTTGCTTGATCGATAGATATAACTGAGTATCATCTGCATAACAATAAAGGTTTATGGAATGTTTCCTGATAATATTGCCTAAAGGAAGCATATATAAAGTGAACAGGATTGGTCCGAGGACAGATCCTTGAGGAACTCCATGACTAACTTTGGCGTGCATGGAGGACTCATTGTTAACATGTACAAACTGAAACCGATCTGATAAATAGGACTTAAACCAGCTTAGAGCGGTTCCTTTAAGGCCAATGAAATGTTCCAGTCTCTGCAATAGGATCTGATGGTCAATGGTATCAAAAGCAGCACTAAGATCTAATAAAACCAGTACAGAGACAAGGCCTTTGTCTGATGCAATTAGGAGGTCATTAGTAATTTTCACCAGTTGTTTTTGCATATGTACATACCGACTCAACATTAATCTTAGTGACCTCCGATTAGCGGAACTGGGAGTCATTACCGCCGACGTGAATAACAATCTTACTGGTTTGAACCCACGACCTTCTTGCTGTGAGGTGACAGTGCTAACCACTGCATCACCCTACCCAATGATGAGATAAGTTATTATTTTGAGATACTAAGCCATTATTTCGAAACTGTTTCTCATAATTAGATGTTGAGATTACAAGTGGTAATATATTAGCTGCTGGTGATTATTTAACTGGGTGGGCCGAAAGGCACTGAAAGTTTGTACTTACACACTAGCATTGTTATTGTCGAACTTGGTGCACTAAGCTTTGACTCCAAGTTTATTAAATTTTAGTTTAAAACAAAAAAATAACAGGCATTAGAGATAAGAAGAAATATTGAATTCAATTAATCAATTCAATTGGCAATTAATTAATTTAGTCTTGATCTGAAGGTTGAAGAGTCCTTTGAGCTTATAGGACTTGATAGTTCAATTCTTTAGAATACACTTTCTTGATGTCTTGAGTGGGGTAGGGGGGAATCACTTCATTGGGGTCATCAGGTGGGCACCCTACTTCCTTGGTGTATCGTTGATAGGCCCATGACACCTCTAGAGCGCTTAACAGCGATACCTGGCGTCCCCACCGCTTTTATCCCTCTTGGTCAACTTGCAGCCCAGTTGGGATCCTTTTCGGCAGGTCTCTTGGACCAGCTGATTTTCTGTTGTAGTACTTCTCTGTAATTTTTTATTAATAAACGCTCTAGTTCGCTTCATTTGGCATTTGGTTGCTTGCTGGGATGGCTGAACGTGCAAAGCAGTCAAAGGGTTGGCTACATTTAACTAAAGTCAAAGATACGGAGGAAGTTAAATACCATTTATGATTCAATTTAATTTCTTGGAACGGGGGAACACAATGTCAATGCTAAAGCTCCTCAACATTGCAGCAGTAAAAGGAAAAATTGCAGCACCTTTGAAAGTCTTTGATTCAGAACACTGCCAACACCAGCTGCCGTTGGGTCTCGTCTTTCCACCAAATGGTATAAAAGTATTAATAAATAAAACACTAACTGCAAGAAGTTTGTGTAGAAGTTTTTATTTTTTTATTTTTTTACTTTCAGGCTTCTTTTTGGTTCTATGTATGCATCACTTAATACATAATACACAATATGGCCAGGTTTGGATCTTCAATTATCTTGAATGGGAACCTAAGCTAACTAAGGTGTTTTGGAATTAATGTTACACATGTCCTTAAACTTCTCAGTTTCCCTGGTCTGTTTAAATGTGGAAAAAGAGATATGGAGACAGCAGATGAGGTCGAGAGAGATGGAGAAAAAAAAGAGAACTGTCATTTGCCAATTTGCCCATCACCTCAACGGAGAGAGAGATTAGGCATCAAATTGAATTTGACCATCATTGTGGAGTGTGCTATGGTAGCAACATCACATGTGCATAATTCATTTTTTTTTTCAAGATGAGAAGAGTTTATCAATACTTAGCTATCTGAAGTGGGAGAAATAAAAATAAATAAAATCTCTACAATTTCAGTCTCTTATTCTAATATGTTAAATAGTAAACCATAAAGAAAAGTCATTTTCTGACAATTTGAGGTACTTGTGCTTTACTCAAGTATTTCCTTTTTATGCAACTATATCCTATTCTCCACTGCATCTTAGAATAATCATGTATAAACTAAGCATCTCCACGTGTTGATTTTGAATGTTTGTGACTGAAGGATGAAGTGCTCCTTTATAGGTTGAGAAAATTCTTGCTCCTTCCTTAAAATTATTTAAATAATTAATTAACACCCCTGGATTAACAGGCTATTTCTCTAAGTTCATTAAAAGTTGACTTTGTAGCGATACATGTAGGATACTGTCAAAAGACAGTGATGCTACAAGCATGATCTTACAGAATATGATGCTTTACTGTAGATTAAACTACCCAACAGTTGAGCTCAAACATCTACACATTAATGCAGCTGTCTTATTAACCTAAAATCATCAGATATAATGTTTCCACACAGAACATTTTACAGTACAATGAGTACTTTTACTTTTGATACTCATAAGTATATTTTGCTCATAATACTGACATTCATGTTTTTTTTTATTTTAGTGGGGTATTAGTACTTTTAGTAAATTATCTGAATAGTTCTTCTGCCATTGGCTGGCACTGTATATATCATATATAATTCATGTCTATCTTCAAGAGGAGAAAATATTATTGTCCAGGAAAAAACACAATAACCAATGCTTATTGACGTGTGGACAACTCTCAGGTCTTCATCTCATCAACTTCTTCTTCTTAATTTACGGCAGTTGGCATCCAGCTGGTTGGTGCAAAGGACAGGGACAGTAACCAATCATATGATACAATGCTGACTAGATCTGCCCACGTACTGCCAAAAAGATGAACCTCTTGTGAGCGAGCAGGTTAAAGTTTCTCAAGCAGCAGAGCAAGAACTTCTACTTCGGATTATGCTCGCGCTGAAAGCATAGTTCTCTCCTCGCGGGTTACAATACTGCTCGGGTGAGCAGAGAAATTCTGCACACACAAGTAATATGCGTGCAGCTCCACTACATCCTGTGCGCAAATGTCATTTCGTCTTGCAGGGATATGCCGCCATACTTTCAAGGAAGCTCATGATGTGTGTATGGCCCCCACGTGCCTGAACGCACTCCCAACAACTTGGCGTTGTTGGCATAACGTCCCAGAGGTTCTCAGTTGGATTAAGGTCTGGGGATTGTGAGGGCTAGTCAGTGGCATCAGTGCCTTCATCATCTAGGAACTGCCTACACACTCTGGCCACATGTGGCCAGACATTGTCCTGCACCAGGAGGAACCCAGGGCCCACTGCACCAATGTAAGGTCTGACAATGGCTCTGAGGATTTCTTCCTAACAGCAGTCAGGGTGCCATTCGTTAGCACGTGGAGGTGTGTGCGGCCCTCCAAGGATATGCCTCCCCAGACCATCACCAGAGGTGGAAAGAAACAAATGTTTTGTTCCATATTTGTACTTGCGTATTTTTACTTGTTGCAACTTTTTACTTTCACTTTGCTATGTTTCTAAGCCAAATAACAACATTTTCTCTGATACATTCGGCCGGAGACCTTGTTACATCGTTATTATTATGAAAAGAAAGAAAGGCATGCAGCACACCTGAGTTGAGCAGCTTTGAAGAACAAATGTAAAACTGACAAAGCCGACTCTGCGCAAATCAACTTCACCCAGCTGATGCGACACCGGTATACGCAGTCATAGTAATCAAGTCACTCTCGCGCAGAGCTGGACAGCCCCGTCTCACTTTCTTGTCAAAGGTGAAAGCAAGTGTTTATGTTTAGGAGAAGGGAAAAAACTCAATGATAGTGAACTGCAGGAAGAGTAGTCAGGTAAACTTGGGTTCTCTCCTCTCAAAGTCTGATGTCAGCAGATAACAGTAATGTTAAGTTAATGTGCAGCTGCAGTCAATCTCTCTACTCTGTCTGTCCTGCTAACCCAGCTGAGCAGCGCATCTCTTGTCTGTCTGTGTCTTGCATGCTTGGCAGACTGTGACTGAACAACAGTAACTATTTTTTACGTGTGATAATTGCCAACAGGCCACAGTGTTTATAAACTGTAGCTGGGAAAAGATAAACGCGTTGTGAATGGAAATGGGTCCAAATGCTTGTGCAGAAAAGGAAACTCGCGCCTTCCAGCCAGAAACATCTGTGTGGACCAGTCCAGACACAGATGTAAGGACACTCCTCAAAGGCACACATCATTTGAAATCAAGACAGTGGTAATCTTTCTCTCAGTCAAGTTTTAGTTACAACTCTGGACTAATGCAAGATAGAAAGCAATGAATTCACATTGACTATTGATTGTTAATACTCTATGTTGATTAGCTGGATGAACTGGGCAATATGGAGGCACATCTCAGTAAACAATAAGCATCACATATTCAGCCATTAAGTCTTCTTATAAATAGTATATTATATTTGAAAATGTATTGAAGGAAACCTGGTGGAGCCAGTGTGAATGGGCCTGATGCAGCTGACAGCATTAACATTTAGAAAATATCTGTAATTTACAGGGCTTTGCTTAAGTATGTCAGTAGAGTAGATGCTGGATCATCAGCCAGTATGAGCACAGACTCCAGCCAATCAGCTAGTACAATCACAGCTGAACTACATCCAGCCTCAGCCAGTACCAGCACAGACCCAGTCCAGAGGTCTTAAGCAGGTTACACAGCCTCAGTCAGAACAAGCACAGCCAGAGATGTACAGCCAGCATCAGAGACAAGCAGCTCAGACTCTAATGAAACAGCTGCTCCACCAAATCACCCAGCAGATTGGCCCCCAGTCTTAACGGACTTTATGAGGACTGAGTTAGTGCGCAGAGGTCCATTCAAACCAGCACTGGACTTTTCTAGAAGAGGTTTCCATTCAGATAGAGGACTGTAGTGAGAGCATTGCGGTGTCAGGTGTGACCGAGTGGAAACGTAACTATTAGAGTTTCGCTATATAAATATCTAAAAACTGAAGCCAGCCTTGCTTTGTTTGGGACTGTGAGGTACACTTTATCATATATTTTAATTTCTGCACTACTTTATGTTTTATATTGTTTAATATTGGGAGCCCGAAAACAAGAATTGTGCACATGACAAGAACTTGCATTACATATTTAAGCTGTTATTATGCTATTTTGTATACTCATAGAAAAAGAATTAAATGAGCCACCTACGAAAGGTAAATGGGTTTCTTTTTGTGGAGGCTGGTTGATCTCAGTAAAAAATTTAACTGGGATGAGGTATATCTGGCTTGTATAGGGACTATCCACCACCTCATTATATTTTACATAGCTCCACCAGCACATACTGAGGTAACAATATTCACTGTTGGTATGGGCCCAGTGAGCCCAGAGTGAGTCAGTGTTTTCTCTCTCTGATCCTGGGATGCTATTGATCTCTGGTAAATCCTTCGACTGAGTCATAGCCATTCCTTTGAATCCAGCCCTCTGCTACGACCTGATGCTGCCTGATCCTAAAATATCTCCCTCTTTAAACTGCACACAAAACTCCTTTACAAATGTTTTTTGTTGTTCAGTTTTTCCCCTCTGCTCTTATATTTTTTTTCTGTATCGTTTTCAGTTTTTTAACCCTCTGTTTAGTCTGTTTAAGATGGTGATCTTAACCTCATTCTATCCCTCTGCTGCTCTTAAGTGCTTCATTCCTCTACATATAGATTCTTATGTCCATCCATGACTGTTCTCTCTCTCTCTTTGGATAATGAATGGCTGCCCATTTATCTGAGTGTCAGCCGGAGGTGTGTCTCTCCCAAATCAATATTTTATTAGTTTAAGAATTCCTGCCTCTCTCTCTCGCTATGCCCCCTCCCTCTCTTTCTTTCTATTTCTTTCTTACACAATTTCATCATTTACACATCCCTTTATTATCCCTTAATCTTATTTCCCAACATTCTTTACGTTTTTTCACCCACTTCTAATCATTTTCACTTCCTTTTCTCTTTGCTCTTTTTCTCATTCACTCTGTTCTCACACTTAGGGTCACATCCTTTATAAAACATGTAAGCCAAAGACCTAGCATTATCATAAAGCTCAGTAGATTGGTCACATGCAGTCTAACTGAATAGTTTCTGATGTTAACATTAAGAGAAATGCTAACCATGTCCAGCAAGTTGCTCAAGTTGTAACATTTTCAATGCTTATACTATAAAAAAAGCCATGCTCATACTGGGCCGTTATCAATATGTTTCATAAACGTACAGAGACGAGAGAAATAAGGTAAAAGAGACTGGAGTTCCTGCTGAGTTCTGAAAACAGTCAGAGGCAGAGGCTGCCATCTAAACACACACAGGCAAATTCTGACACACAGGCGGTGTGTCAATTTCTAACTAGTTCACAGTTAAGTCTGGAAAGTTACATGCGCTGTTTAGTTTGAACTGTCCAGGGTCAAGTATCTCCAAATGATGGGAGGCAAAGATTTGTTTCACTTTCTGTCTGAACACACCTTCAGACACATTCATTTAAAAATGATTGACTATAAATATGTGACACAACAATCTCAATAACTTTAAACAGTTTAATTTAGTTCAAATTAAAGCAAATCATCAGTCATAATAGTTGTGGCCAATTAAAGGGCCAGTTTTATCACATTTTTGTTTCACATCTTTGTTATATTTACATCAGTAACAGTATGGACAGCAGCATTCACAGATGACAGCAGGTATCTGGTCATCTTGTGAGTGTGAGTGCAGTAGGTGAGGAAGCGTAAGTATAATTCATGTGCCATCTAAAAGCCCATTTCTACTGGCTTCAGTGCCTGACTTGGACATTCGAGTGGCACTTCTGATGAGACAGTGGTTTATCTACTAACCTAGACAGCACACAGATAAATGTTAAATCCCATAAGAGAACGCATTAGTGTGCCTTTTAGTTTCCATTTTCCTTTGTGCCATTCTCATCATCTATCCCCCCATCCTTGCTGAGTTTTTTGTGGTCCCATTTCCCTCCACCTCTTTTTTTTTCTTTTCCTCTCCAGTCGTTTCCTCCATCCCTCTGTAGCATTGCAGCCACTAGCCATAACTCTTTATGAATGATTACGGCTACTTATGGCAGGCTCGCGGAGTGCTGACATAAAGCACTCAAACAGGCTTTGTCGGAAGCCACAATAAAGAATGTATTGATAGCCCTTTCTGCTTTAGAGGTTTATCCAGTCCACTCTAGACTGAGAGAGTGAGAGACAGTTTTTACTTATTTGCAGCAGATATTTCTTGTTTCAAAACAAGCCATTATAGATTCTGTACAGAGTAAAGAATAGAAAAGAATGAAAAACTGTATCCACAGCATCACTGTGGAGTATGATATGTTACACTGATGGTGTCAGCTAACTAGCTTTGTCTTAGGTCAAAACAGTTCATTTGCAATTGGCAACCTCTTGACCTGAAAAATGAAGCCAACCCAGAAGTGCCAAAAACTTTAGAGCTGAAATAAACATGTTTGCATCCAGGAACAAAAAATGGTTTTGGTTTCTATAGAAAATTCCCCCCTTTCATGACAACTGAATGTGAATTTTTTATAACTCCATCCATCCATCCATTGTCAACCGCTGATCCTGCATACAGGGTCACGGGGGGCTGGAGCCAATCCCAGCTGACATCAGGCGAAAGGTGGGGTACACCCATGACAGGTCGCCAGTCCATCGCAGGGCAATTTTTTATAACTCACCTATTTAAATTACATTTAGGCTTAAAGTTCTGCATAATTAAGGGTGTCACCCCTTTGAGTGACTGGTGGGGGTGCCAGTGCCAGTGCCATTGCTGCTACCTGTCTGCTATATTATTTACATCTCACCAATAACCAGTCCCCCCAGGATTTCGTGGGCCTTTTTAGTGATTGTTGCACTCTAAAATGCCTGATTTTGCAGCAGCATTTCTAAAAAATTGTGAGGAAGGTTGTGATGTTTTGTGGTGTTTTTGTGATGAAATCGTAGGAATTAGTGAAAATTGCAAAGGTAGATGTGATTTTTTAAACTTTAGAATTATAGTTGAATCATTAAACAGTCCCTCCAGTATTCCTAACCCAGTGTTGGGCAAGCTACTTGGAAAATGTAGTGCGCTAAGCTACTAGCTACTCTACCTTAAGTGAAGCTTAACTACACAGAAGCAACCCCCCAGTGAAATGCAATCTAAACTACAGCAATGTGGCAAAAGTTACATCTAAGCTACTTAAAATTTTTTAATATTTTATAATTAGGTCATTTATATATATATATATATATATATATATATATATATATATATATATATATATATACACACACACACACACTCACATAGTAGAGGCCTAGTGTATATTGAACTTCATTCCACAGTAGCAATAGAAGAAAGACTAAAAACCTGCTCCAAACAGTGTGTGTGTGTGTGTGAGAGAGTTAAATCAGACACAGAAACTCTCCTACTTACTGCCATAACATCGCAGCAAAATGTATTTCCTCATGCAACAAATGGAGAACCCTTGTTGTTTGTATAAAGTTACTTAATTATCACATTATTTATTAATTATATATTTTTATTGTTTATATGTGAATTTGTGCTCTGGCAACATTGCAACTTAAACAACCTAAACATTCATGGCAATGAGAGAGAGAGAGAAAGAAATTTCTCATGGAAACAAGTTTCTGCCATTACACATCAAAGTTTCCTCCTCACTAGAGGGAGAGCTGTCCAGGCTGGACCCTGATCCTTCTCACAAGAGCTGTTACAATAACTATCACAATAGAAAGGAAACTAAATCGCATGTCATCCAACGAAGGTTAAAATCAAGGGCAACTGGACTTGGTTGAAGATAGTGGAAGACGTCGCATGTCTTTATTACTGGAAGATACTGGAAGACGTCGCATGTCTTTATTCCTCTGCAGCAAAGTCACAGACATCAGCCCAGGGATCGGTACGTGATGTCACCGTCACAGGAAGCACTTCTGCCAGCTGCACATCCAGGTCCGTGTGTGGCGGTGGCGTCTTACTGATCCTTCAGAAAAGCTTGGGAAAATGTAGCGAGTGTGGGAGCTACCACGCTACTCTGTCAATAAAAGAGCTTCGTTACTGAAAAGCTAGCAACGATACCACCAAGCTACTGAGTAACGGCGCTACTTGCAGCGACGCTACTGCCCAACACTGTCATAACCCTAACTCTGCATATTTAAACCAACTTACCTTGATTCTTTCAGCACTTGCAGTTGACCGGGATAAAGCAGCCTGTGTCACAGTGATTTGGCTCGTCTGACTTCCTCCGTGCGTTTCTGACATTCTCCGTGTATATTTTGCGGTTTGTCAATACACAGTTTCCTTAATGTTCAACCACAATACTGCACATTTGGCAAAACAGTTTACCGCTTTGGTATGGAAGAACCGTACATCACAGCCCTTTTTTCTTTGGCAAATGTGAGACGTTGGTCCGGCAACGTTTTGTGGAAAAGTTGTGGTGATTAGTCTTGCCGAATTCACAGGGATTTGTTGAATTTGTGTTAATAACTGTGATCGTGACATCTCAAAATCCTGGAATGACTGAATTATTATCTGGAATTAAAGTCATTGCTAGACTTGGTTTGATACTGTAACAAGGTGACTTTGATCAGGGAGAGGAAGGACTGGAGGATGCTATTAGATTAAGTGACTGCACCTGTGCCTGATGAGGACTGGAGGGACGAACTACGAAGCTGAGGTGGGTACGCTGATCTGTGGAGCAATGTTTGATTGACTTATATCAGAGGAGTAAACAAGGCACTCTCCAAAACCTTCTTAGGCTCTTTTGCTGAGTGTAAGGCTCCTTAGTTATGTTCAAGTAGAAGGTAGAAAGTGAGAATACTCCCTTCGTTGCCTTGGGAGGTGGTCTTTAAGGCAATTAGCTGCTGTACTTAAAAACATAATTTCCCCCAGGTGTGAAATGAACATTTTGCGAAAATAGCCCAGGACTGTCATGTCTAATGTGAGGGTGCTCAATCATGGCACTATTTAAGCTGTGAACAAATGTAGCAACAACACTGTTGACAAATTTCCTGGCCATATCAAGCTTCACAGTAGCAACAACCTTGCACCAGCACCTTGGGGTCACGGGTAAAATATCTTCATGCCAGGGTGCTGGAGGTGAAACTGGTGCAGGTCCTCCATCATGTTAACCAGCTTAACGCTGCTGACCTCCCCCTTGTCGTTGCTACCACAGTGTACGAATAGATGAATGTCTTAGTCACATGATTTTCTCTGACACTGTTTCAGAGGACAGTCAGGAATGTACAGAACATCAGAAGACAATCACAACCACTAACTTCAAAATTGTTTTCAACACATGCAGCTTCTACCAGCATCCGCTGTACACTGGTTTGGAGCAAAAGACTCAACTGCACCACTGGAACTGTTTGCTTTTCTTCACAGAGGAGAGAACAAAGTGCTCAATAGGTTTTGCAGCAAATTCCTTGTCTCAGCAGGGCAGCAACAAAATGAACTTTAATTGATACATTTTAGGACTGCAGGGTGGACTTATATTAAACAAATACAGAAGAAGGGAAATCGAAATGCATGATGAACAAGTGAGAAGAAAACTTTATTTTATGGGGCTATTAAGAGGGAGAGGAGTGTGTTTCCCCCTTTTTATTCAAAAAAGGTGTTTACTGGCAATTCTGACAAAATGTAGACAGAGCTAATGACTGTTGCCAATTATTTAGTTTTATTCCACTTCTCTAATGCAACTATGCATTCTGGAATACCACATAAGGTCTTGGATATGCAATTAAGTTTGGCTAGAGTGGGTGACTTTTTAATTTAAAGAAACACTGGGTGTGTCCTGTACCAACACATGCTTATCTCAATGTGTTATAACTGACGCTTTCAGACAGCTTGACAAAGCGTAATGATTTTATGCTAAAGTTACTCTTCAGCGTCCATATGAAACGCCCCCGTTTGCTACTTTGCAGCAACACAAGGGAGGCTAACCCCACCTGTTAGCTAACAGGTAGGGTTAGCAGGTCGACATGCACACATTCAGTGACTTAGGTTTAGGGTAGGGGCTTCGGGGGGCTGTCAACACCTTTATAACAAACGTAACTAGCACTTCCGGTCTATATGGGACGCCCCAGAGCGTCTCATAGAGACGCGTCAAATAAATACGTTTTGTCACTTTTCCTGAAAGCGTTGGAATTGAACGCCCTGCGATGAGAACAGGCTCCTGTACAGTCAGTGTTCACAGACTTGTTCCAGTTTCAGCCATTGCTTTGTATGGGTGGTAATGCATTCCTCAAGATATTCCTCTTACTGAACACGGTGTCTCACTAAATGTTGTCCCATGTTTTGCTACAGTTTCCACTTACTGTGCCTCTAGTCCAGAGGTCACTAATAGGCGGACCGCGGTCCGGATCTGGACTCAGTCGTATTGTCCAGACCCGGGCGTACAGCTGATCTATTATTGAGAATTACTTCCTCGTGAAGGAGCGTTTCTATTTAACCCGCTCAGCTTTTCTAGCATTTACTGTCCTGGTTTAGCGGCACAGGAAGCTCACAGACCAATTGCATGTGCTCTAATCGTCTCATGTGATGCTCAGCCAATCAAATCTGTGCATTGTTGAGCATTGCCAGAGCCGTTAACGGCCCTGAGCATTGCGAGTGGAGTCCGCGAGTGAGATACACAGAGGAAGAGAGGAGACGAAAGAGAAAAGAGACTTCACATGGCTTTTAACCAAGAATGTACAGATTCTCACATGTACATTCTTCACACCGGCAGTTCAAAACCAGAATATCTCAATAGGCCTATCTTCAATCCTAGCTAGAGCTCACATTTCTCACTGAACAAGTGAAAGTATAGGGAAGTGGTAGCTAAATAAGAGGGAATAAAAGAAAAGAGGAGGCATTACAGTTGTTCATTTTTTAAGATGTGTTGAGTGTTAATTATAAAATTAAAATATAAATTGGTTGAGACTGAACTTCAGTCACTCAAAGCTACAGTTTTTATTTAATTCTTTCTGAAATTGAGCAACTAATACATGACCTAATGGGTGTAATTTCTTGTTTGGTTGGCCTGACCCGAAACAGTTATGCAATGCAAAAAATGAGAAAATATCCTGGATTCATAAACTGCTGTGCATATATACATATATATATATATATATATATATATATATGCACACTTGAAAAAACTCATGAAACTTGAAAAAAAAGCATCAAATCTCGACTATTGGGGGTTAGCCTATATATACTGAACAAAATTATAAACGCAGCACTTTTGTTTTTGAAGATTTTCGCTGTGTACACAAAAGGCCTATTTCTCTCAAAAACTGTTCACAAATCTGTCAAAATTTGTGTTAGTGAGCACTTCTCCTTTGCCGAGATAATCCATCCACATCACAGGTGTGGCATATCAGGATGCTGATCAGACAGCATGGGTATTGCACAGGTGTGCCTTAGGCTGGCCACAATAATTATATATATATATATATATATATATATATATATATATGGCTGGTAGCAACATGCCCACTTAAAACACATTCCTGAGGACCTCCCTCCGTTTTTCTAAGATCAATGGCCATCAGACTGGTTTTGTTTCTGGTTTGGAACCCATTCGTTTGTTTATTACAGCCGTGTATAACGTCAACTTCGTAACTACACTTGCCGTAGCCTGGTTTATTCACTCCAAACCAGCTGATGGAAATGCACCTATTTCACCTTTACTTTTTCATTATTAAAATTTTATTATATTAAAAGCTTATTTCTTTCCCCATTTTATTTACAGCAATATATGCTGATATTTAAATCACAATAGGATGTATATTAACTTATTTGGGAGAAAACCGGTAGTTCTATGTAAAATCAGACATTCAGTACTTGACTGTGAGATTGGCAGTCGAATCAGGCTCCTTCTATTGAAGCATAGAATCTTTGACTATTCGGAGATGACCCCTATATAAAATATATATAGACATGTATTTTGTGTGTGTGTGTGTGTGTGTGTGTGTGTGTGTGTGTGTGTGTGTGTGTGTGTGTGTACAGTATATATAAATTACAGGAAAGAATGAGAATTTGATAAATGAGAAATGTAGATATTTTATTTTATTATTTTGGCAGTAAAATATGGAAAACCCAAAGTGACAGAACAATCAATAAATGAATAAAATAATAAATAAATAAATTTGGAAATATATGCAAGAATGAATTAATGAATAAAATAATAAATAACTAAATGTGGAAATATATGCAAGAATGAATAAATGAATCAAATAATAAATAAATAAATGCAGAAATATAAGAAAGAAAGAATAAATAAATTTGCCATTGCCTTTCCCTTACGAGACCTATTGTCATTGCTTTTTCCTCACGAGACCTATTGCTTTTGCCTTTTCCTTATGCCGAACCTGTCAATCAACTTGTGTTGGCCCGCCCACTAAGTCAAGTCTAAGCTGCCGATGACTGATACAATTGTGTCGATATGCTGCGCACATTACTGCGTGTATTATGATGATTGACTGTATAAAAAAATCGACATAGAGTCTGTGACGTGACCCTTTGATTTCTGAAGAGCTAATTTGAAAGAGCTGAGGTTCCTGATTTCTGAAACCATGCACCTATGGCTACCAAGCTAATATGCTACTCTGCGTTGCTAGCATGGAGGTAGCTAATCAGCTAAAAACCCCCAGAGGCAAGTCGACGTTGGTGGTTGGTATCCGATGGCCGTATCATTGTCAGCTTAATGTTACACTTGAGGTAAATTAATCTGAAACTATACAACAAAATTTGAAATAACTTATTTATATTTTATCTGTTATTGAGATTATAGTACACAAGGTTAAAAATTCATAATAATATCTCAAACGAAAAATCTGAAGCAAATCAATGAACGTGAATTTAGCTTTTCACATAGGCTAACTATAGTAACAAGTTGTTTATCTGGATGTCACTTGATTATAACGTTACTTGTTACAACGTTAATAAGCTAGCGGTAGATTACATATGATGGTAGCTATTTAGCTTGCAAACCATTAGACATAACAGCTTATATTAAAGATTGTAATTCCCCACATGCTATTTTTTACTTGAGTGTTAATGCAATAGACAGCACTGTGCAAGATTATTGTCTTAAATATGACTGTTGAGAGACAAAGGCACTTTCATATTTGTTACAACACATTTCTTTCAGTGGTCGGTTGTTGTGGAGGTCATGGCCACCTATGAAGCCTCCACCATGTCTGCTACACACAGCTTAAACTGCTTAGTACTTGTCTTGGCTACTTGACATATGACAGCTGATTTTCCATTGTCTTTAGAGGACAACACAAAAAGATATTTAAAGATTTTCATACATTTTGAGGTGATTCTCCTTTGTTCCATTTCTCTAATAAGTGACATAATAGCATTGTCAACATATACCTCAGCCATCTTTTATGGTTAACTTTATATTTTTCATTACTTGAAGCATGTATTACACATTTATTTTCCTCCCATATTCCCAGTGTGGATCAGATGTCCCACCTGGTGCACAGAGAGCTTCAGAGACCTGGGATGCATCCTCAGTGTGCTGGACGACTGTATCTGTTGGCATGGACTGATTTAGTTTTGAATAATGTCCACATTTGTTTCATGACCATTTTATATATTAATATATATTGTTTATGGTTCACATTGCAATAAATTATAAATGCTCCATATTTGTATAGTGCCTTTCTAGTCTTCTCGACCACTCAAAGCGCTTTTACACTACATCTGCATTCACCAATTCGGGGTTCAGTATCTTGCCCAAGGACACTTCCGATTAACAGGCAACCCGCTCTACCTCCTGAGCCACAGCCGCCCCTATAAAATAATATATATAAATTCCATATACAGGTGTGACTCGAGAAATTTGCATATCGTGCAAAAGTTCATTTATTTCAGTAATTCAACTTAAAAGTGGAACTAATATATTATATAGACTCATTACATGCCAGTGGACCAACACCAGCAGATGACATGGCTCCCCAAACCAACACAGACTGTGGAAACTTCACACTGGACTTCAAGCATCTTGGATTGTGTGCCTCTCCATTCTTCCTCCAGACTCTGGGACCTTGGTTTCCAAATGAGATGCAAAATTTGCTCTCATCAGAAAAGAGGACTTTGGACCACTGAGAAACAGACCAGTTCTTTTTTTCTTTAGCCCAGGTAAGACGCTTCTGACGTTGTTTGTTGTTCAGGAGCAGCTTGACAAGAGGAATATGACATTTGAAGCCCATGTCCAGGACCCGTCTGTGTGTGGGGGCTCTTGATGCAGTAACTCCAGCCTCAGTCCACTCCTTGTGAAGCTAGCCCAAACATTTGAATGGCCTTTACCTGACAATCCTCTCCAGGCTACGGTCATCCCTGCTGCTTGTGCACCTTTTTCTTCCACACTTTTCCCTTCCACTTAACTTTCTATTAATGTGCCTTGATACAGCACTTTCAGAACATCCAACTTCTTTTGCAATTACCTTTTGAGGCTTTCCCTCCTTGTGGAGGGTGTCAATGATGGTTTTCTGCACAACTGTCAGGTCAGCAGTCTTCCCCATGATTGTGAATTCCACTGAACCAGACTGAGAGACCAATTAAAGGCTCAGGAACCCTTTGCAGGTGTTTTGGATTAATTAGCTGATTAGAGTGTGACACTTTGAGCCTACAATACTGAACCTTTTCACAATATTTTAATTTTCTGAGATTTTGAATTTAGGGTTTTCATAAGCTGTACGCCATAATCATTGAAATTATATCAAATAAAGGCTTGAAATATCTCACTTTGCATATAATGAGTCTATATAATATATTAGTTTCACCTTTTAAGCTGAATTACTGAAATGAATGAACTTTTGCACGATATGCAAACTTTTCGAGTTTCACCTGTATATTTGCACTCCTTCTGTCTCTATTACTGACTAACATGTTCGATTTCACATTCTGACTCAATTCAAAGGACAAGCTTATCAGCCAACAAAGATAAAACATCAAACATTAAAACTGAACTCTTGCTTGGATAGATGAATCTAGTGTAAATTGAAAAATGAAAATACTCCCAAAAATGGTTCATGTTTCACATAAAATGTTGCCAGATATGCAGTATATTTCTTTATTTGCATAAGTATTTCCACTTTCTACCTTATACTTAAAGACCAAAGAAGGACCCTTACACCCAATACCAGAGCAAGACCAAGTTATTTATTTGCAGGGTTTACAAAAAGAACGGAAAAAGGGCAGGTAGATGCTGCTTAACTCAAAGAAATAAATATAACGTAAAGAGGTCTCTCCAAAATGAGAGATAGCCACTAACTACTTCAAAATCAACTTGAACAAAACTCTCTCTGACCCGTCATCAATAATCAAAATACAAAGTGAGCAGCATCTGGTAAACCTAGTGTGTCTAAACATAAAATTAATCTACAGGTGTCTGGTTAGTATCAGTTAACCCCACTAAGATCCTTGCCCAATTTCCTTACCACAGTTCTCAGATTAAGGTAACACAGGGACACTACTCTTACACTTGTAAATCACTCAAAGACAGCTCCTATAGAAGTTAACACTTTCAGTAAAGTAGAGCACAATACAAACGAGGCGAGTTGATCAAGTCAAGTCGTGTCTGCCAGCACGTCGGCCGTGAGGCTGTAGGGTAAACCGGTTGACATGCATATAATCAATAACTTAGGTTTAGGCACAGTGATGATCGGTGATGGTATGTGCTTCTCACCTTACTGGTAGTTATCATTGTTTAGTCCATGGATATTCACAGACACCTTACCTAATAGCAAAAACTCAGAATTTGAGGATTATCCATAATCCTTTTCTTTACTGATTACTAACGTTACTCGATGCAGGTACGACTTTGTAACAGCAGGTGGTATAGTTGTCCCATTTAGAATGATTTAATCTGAATTTATTTAACTTTGTTACACAATACACTCTATTTAGTGAAATAAGCAATAATAATCTCAACAACACTCAATTTAATGTATATTTATCATTTAACTCTTATTTTATGTGTTATTGAACTGTTACACAGTGTTTCCCCACACATAGCCTTTATTTCGGCGGGCCGCCCAGGTTAACAGCAACCCATATTAGTAGATATTTATGCACAGACCAAGTAAAGCCACAGTGAACACACCGGTGCAGATGTCATTCGTTAGCTACCACATTGGTTTCTTTCTGATACGCAACTTCATCAACAGTCCTCCTTCCCTGCTGCCTTCTGGGAAGAGATATAGAAGTTTCAGCTGCCGCAACGCCTACCTAACGTTACTTAAATGCGGCGCACCATCAACTCTCTGATTACTTTTGTTCCACAGTTTTATCACATTAAATTCAAACACTCTAATACGTTTTGATTTCTATGCATGACTCTTCAAAAACTCCGTTTACCATATATTACGTTACACTACTGTTTTTTAGCATCGTTAGCACAAGTCGTCTCCTTGAAGCTGGCTGATTAGCTAGTTAAATGGCTAAGCCAACGACCTAATGTAATGTACAGATACCTGCTAATTATTACTAACAACACACACACACACACACACACACGAACACACAAGACAGTAAAGCGACTTCATGAAAACATCTTGATGCAGCGGCAATATTGTTCTTTTTACATTCATGCCTGTAAATCACATGAATTTAACTAGAGTGAATGGAAAAGGAGAGATAGCAAGCGAGCCATAGACAGAGACATCTCAACAGTAGCTGCAAACTTTGCTGTCTTGTGCAGAAACAGTAATGTAGCATTCTCCTGGGAAACAGGGTCTTTATGTTTTATTTACAATGAGCAAGCAATACTTTCCAGCCAAGGGGTGTGTGTGTGTGTGTGTGTGTGTGTGTGTGTGTGTGTGTGTGTGTGTGTGAAATGATACCTAATGCCCCTACACATGAGCATGGGCACTCCTCACATTGGACATGTACACATACATGCACATACACACAATTTTATCCCTCCTTAATCCATACGAAAAAAAGAAAGAAAAAGACATTTTTACTTTTTCTGTAAATCCATCTTACTTCTTGAAGAAAAGGTTTATATAAGGTAATATAGTGGGAGCAGTGTTTATAGATCTTAAACAGGCCTCTGATACTGTGAACCATGAAGTACATTTGAACAAACTTAGCACCTTTAACTTTTCTGAACAAGCAACTAGCTGGTTTGCATCCTATGTTGAATGTAGAGAGCAGTGCCCCGATGGATCTACCATGGGGATTCCACAAGGCTCAATTTTGGTGCCTCTCCTCATCTGCTTATACATAAATGACTTACCAACACATTGTAAAAGAGCGGGTTGTCAGATGTACACTGATGAGAAAATCATCTATGTGTCAACTAAAATGCCTTGTGCAGCACCAGAGACATTAACAAGTGAAATGGAGGGTGTATCTCTATAGCTTAAAAACAATCATCGAACCCTGAATTTGAAACAAGGAAAGCTGAAGATAAGCTTATAATTAAAATAGATCAAGAGGAAATAGAGGAAGTCAATTATTTTAAATTCCTAGGTGTCATTTTGGACTAGTAACGCTCATTTTGCTGAGAAAAATGGTGGATGCAAATCTCAGCAGGTAGCCTTCATCACCTGTTCTGCCAAATTATGCATTCACCTCTTAAAGGTCATTTTTAGATACTTCGCTCTGCGCACTGATTGAACGGGGTTATCACCGCATCTTTTTGCTGAATCTCAATGAATGCTACCACTACTGAGTGTAATAAAATATTAATGACTCTAAACATTCATAGAATAGGCTATATACTTAGGATCATTTATCCCCATTGATGAACCCCACAAAGGATATTATTGCGTTTAAAAGCATTATTTGGAGGTGCATGCAATTCTCGGGAGGCATGCAAAACCCAGCATAACACCGGATATTCCCATTACGTGCAGAGACATGGCTGGTAGCAGTTTGCCCACTTGAAACACATTTCTGAGGACCTCTCAGGTTCATGCGTCCTGGAAAAGACAGGCAGCAGCACAATTAACAGGGTTGCAGACATTAAAACATATAACAATTTATGATGGGAATATATAGTGAGTTACAAGGTCAAAAAATTTCAAAATTATATAAAAAATATATATTTACCACAAGTGATAAACCGAGTAATCAATCAGAACATCTACAGCCAGTGTGTATAGCCTCCATGTCATTTAAAAGTACTTTAAAAGCAACCAGTGAAACCGGTAGTGATGTGCGATACCACTTAATTCCTATACGATCCAATACCAAGTAATACCCAGGCTACCAATACCAATACTTTTTACTTATTTTATTTCTAGTTTAATGTGACCTCCCTCTCCCGTTTCTGTATTTATGAGAGAAATAAGGAGTAGGCTTTAGCCTTACCAATTCAAAATAATAGCTGCATAATGACAAGACATCAAACTACTGTCATATTCTTGAATTATAATAAAAATATCCTGCTCAGAACTGCCAACATCATCATATTATTGTGACCACTTAATGTCAGATGTTTAGCGAAGTTTGGGGTGTTGCCAAAGTATTTCACTGTCTTTGCGCACACATCACACACAGCATCATTGTTACCTTCACAGCTAAAATACAGCCAGACCTGACTGTTTTTACAGTCAGCCAGAGTCAGTATTTAATCATGGGA
The DNA here is from genome assembly GCF_021292245.1 of Micropterus dolomieu. Classification (NCBI taxonomy): domain Eukaryota; kingdom Metazoa; phylum Chordata; class Actinopteri; order Centrarchiformes; family Centrarchidae; genus Micropterus; species Micropterus dolomieu. Next base: position 791,404 of record NC_060163.1, on the reverse strand, counting down.
AATGTAAACGGCTGCAGCGGCTCACTTCAAAGAAGCTCTGTCACAGAGCCGTAGCGCCAGCATGACTTTGACAGGCGGAAGGAAAAGTAGTTCCTATCAAGTATAATTAGACCATCCTGGTGACAGTAAGATACTTATAATAAGAAACGCACTCATTCCAAATGACTGAGTTCCTAGAGCAGGAAATGTTGGGATCAGAAATATCGATACTTTAGGATCGATTCGCACAGCACTACAAACTGGCTCCTGAAGATTCAGGACATTTTGCAGCTGATTCCAAGCACAGGGGGCTGCATACTTAAATGCCCCTTTTCCCAATTCAGTCCGGACTTGAGGGACAGATAGTAGTAATAAGTCCTCAGAACGAAGACAATATCTTCCTGTGCCTTTCTTTTTGATGTAGGCTTGTAGGTATGGGGGAAGTCTACAGGTGGACAATGCAGACCAACCAACCCGCTCATACAAGGAGCAATGATGCAAGAGGGTCCAACTGCAGACCTCCACTGTCAGGCCACTTCCGTTGCAGACCTCCTCTGTCAGGCCACCTCCACCTTCAGGCCGGTCAGGACAGAAAATACATGCAAAAACTACAGAATAAAAGCGTGCGATTTGACAGGAAACACATTAAAAAATTATAAAGTTTAATCACATAGACATAGTGTTGTTTTATAGGGTTTTTGTCGTTGATTTATATTTAATTATTTAGTCAACATTTTAACGGGAAACTAACAGGCTAAGTCCTTAAATATAGCATATTGATTTGAGCCTATTCTACTAGCAACAAAGCCCACTGTATATTGCTTCAATCATTCAACTAGTAACTAGTAGTATCTTTTTTTACAGGCACTATTTATTTATTCTGTCAAAATATGATGTTAATTCTGTCCATACAGCTAGCCACATCCATTCACAGAAAAACATTGTCATTGATTAAGAGTGTAACTTAGCCTCTCTTTCAGTCATCCTAAAAAAAACACACACACTTCTCATTCATAATTTACCTTTGAAGAGTAATATACTATGGCATTTTACTGCAATCAGCTGAATTTAATAGGAAAAACAGACAACTGTGGAAACTGGACTACAATTTGAGCTTCGTGGGAGTCTGTAGTATAATGGACGTTACAGGCTTTGAATGGATGCATGCATGTATATAACATCGCCATAGTCCAGCACTGACATGAAAGTGGCAGCAACAAGTCTCCTTTTGGCCTCAAAGGAAAAACATGAGTTGTTTCTAAAATAAAAACCCAGTTTCAGCTTCAGTTTTTTCACCAACTGATGAATGTGAGGTTTAATGTGCACATTTATTTATGTTTTGACTGATGTGGGGTTTTTTTGGTAATGGTGATGTGTGTTGCTTAACCAGGGACAGGGGTTGCAAATTAGCTTTAGCTAGAAACCCTATATGCAACCAAGTTATTGTAACCTGTTACAATGTGTTTCTTCTGCATTGTTCCTGACAAAAAAACAATAAAAAACTGCCACACTACTTGAAGCAATTCCTTCCTAACCCAACTACACTGTAAGAGATAAGGGAAAAGTCCTTGTTCTGTGCAAAAAATACACGGGTCCACACAAACTGCTTGATAAAATATATTGTCATCAAATGTATTTATAGCTTTTCAGATGAGTTCGAGTTACGTCTTTGATGGTCCCCATGTATTAGGTAGTATATTAGAAACCCCCACGAAACTCTGGTTATAACTCGAACCCTGCTGGCCACGCTTGAAAAATCATGTCAGGCTTTTTAGCATGAAATTCGGTACTTAAGTATGGGTTTGATTCCAGGACACACTGTCAGCAAACCTATACAAGGCAGAGTGAAGATATCTCAGAATGAAGACTGTGGAGTTTGACCCGTTTTTTTTACAGTGTAGTTATGCCAGGCAGAGATATCTTCACATCAATGTGAGAAGAGGATTGAAAAGAGTTACCTATAACTCTTTCAACATGTATGTGGCTATGAATATTATATTAAACTGACTAAATCTAAAGCTATCCTTAAAAAAGGCACTTTATGGTTAGACAGAGAGAGAAATCTGAACAGATAAAAAATATTCTCCATACGTATGTTTAGTGTTTCTGATCGTGTTTTCTCATTTAAGGCCTTGCAATTAAATATTGATTTGCATGCTTTTTTGCCAATAACGGCTTGCTGACTTTACTGTTTTTGAGTCTCTGATGTGAATATTTATAGTTGTATTACTGCTGTTACACAAAACAACAACTCGGATCAACGGATTTCCCAGCATCACACTGCCCCCAGGCAGTAGACTTTAATGCAGGACAGCTCGCTAAAGCTGACATGACATTCAATTCTGAGACTACATTTCAGAATTCATAACACACCAGTAAAACTTGCAGCCTTTAGGCAGTCTGCATTACTATATCTATTTTTATCACTGTTTACAAATGCTACAAATGTTTTATTTGGCCTCTGCTACATTTTTACATAAGAGGAAAGCGAATGTGTTTTTGACGTTGCCTCAGCATTACCAATACAGATTGAACTGTATCCTAGAGTGGTTTGAATACAAACACTATTAGCCTTAAAAAAGCAGTCACACAGTCGTCTCACTGCAGTTTATGATCTCATTTGTCTGCTTTACTACTGATAGATGCAGAGAAGTGGCAGGGGACAAGAATATTTAGACATTTTTCTGTCTTTTTGCTGTTATATTATGATGTTAGCTGCGGATACTCTAACGTAATTAGCTGTGTCCATTGGAAACCAGGTGCAAAATGTTTAGAATAGGTAACTTTGTTATAGTGATGGATATTAACCGGTAGCCAGAATGTTTTACTAAAGTACCTACATGGCCAGTTAAGGATACCTCAGTTGGGATTTTGTAGCATTTTCACAACATCTAGGTGTGTATGTGTGCTTTTAATCAACCATGTCCAGTGCCCCAAACCTACAAAATACAGACAAAATCTTGTATATGGGTATACATGCAATTGTTCAGTGGAATGTTCAGAGATTAAGGGAGCAAGTTGGTTCCCAGAGGGTTTCCGGCTGGGATCTTTGGACTTACTAGGATCCGATTTAAGAGGGAACAGAAATAGCACTTGTAATTGAATGCTGAATGTCATAATATGCATTTTCAAAACTATGAATCAAAGTCATACCTTGACAATTCTGTGTGTAGCTTTAATGCAAGCTACAGACCCTTTGGAGCTGCACAACCCCCTGCAAGAATTTCAGAAAGAAGGCAGAGGACAGCTAATTTCTGGCGAGGTGTGTTTGCATAGTTAATAGAATCAAGCATCAGCTGCCTAGAAACCCCACAAAATACCCCAGGGGCTTTCTGGACACCACTCTGACATCCACTGGTCTAGACATCCTATATCTGAGCCAAGGGATCTCTAACAGTCTGGCGTATATGTTATTGTCAGCTGTAATTAAAGTCTAGACAGTGGTTTGATGTGTTTAATTAAACCCACCTGAAATAGGTTTGGGGAGGTTCACGTTACAACAAAGGTTATGTTTGACCAAGAAGTGATTGTGATGGCCTGTACTGTTATGTTTAGAGATTGAGTTGCTATAGATTTAGTTTTGAGATTCAAAAATGAGTCGCAATTCCAAAATATAGGACTTTTGACCCATTAGACTGCTCGACTCACACTGGTTCCTGCACATCACAGACAACGGTCTCTTCTATACTTTTGCATCCATCAGCTACAGATCCGATTCCTCCCCTTCATCCCTTCCCCTTCTTCCCCTCAACCCATCATCCACCGCACCTCGACCCTTACCCCTCATCCCTCGACACTCTCCCCCATCCCTGTATTCCTCAGTCCTCCCTACAGGTCCCTCAGTCTGTTTTTTCATATAATCTCATCTCAGCTCCATTAAAGCAATAAACCATTCTAAATCTACATCTTCGCAGGCGTGGTCTTTGTCAGTGAAGTGTATGGCAGCAGTCAAAACTCTCTCTGTGTGCTGAGTGAGCTGACAGACCTACCCTGTTGCTCATTTGGCCAGAGTGGAGAAAGTAATTATGATAAACCAAAGTACATTAATCATTTAGCTAAAAGTCTGCTGATGTGTGAACAATTTACCAGTGAGAGCTCTCTGTTTGGCACAAGTGATTCAGTCATCGCTGAGTGGTAAACAGATATTTCACCCACAAAATGCTGGTGAATGGTTCATAGTTTTAGGAGGTTACTTTTTTTCATTTTAGTGTTATTAATTAAGATGGTGAGATTCGACAATTAGGGAGCTTTTAGGGGTTTCCGCAGGCATCTAGACACACATGTCTCTTTCTCTGTGATTCTGTGCCTCTTTCTCTCCACATATAATGAAACAGGGCCAGCAGAATGGTCACAGCAGATCCATGACAGTGACTCTGGTGTCATTAAAAATCAATAAAGCGACAGCACCAGGATGAGCAAGTGGAGGAGGGGTGTGAAAGTGTGTGTGTGTGTGTGTGTGTGTGTGTGTATGTATGTCATCATTCTGTGTCTTTCTGCGACTGTCAGCAGAATGGGGCTTTTTATGCGTACCAATCATGTCACACAGAAAGAGCCCTCTCTCCATCACACACACACACACACACACACACACACACACACAGTGCTGCACCTTAGAGTCTAGCATGATAACCTAATGGGTTATTTGTTCTCTGTTACTTTGTGTCCTTTGTACGCCACTTTATAAGCAGACTTGAACTCTGTGCCATGCATATGCATAAACTAGAGAAATGAGAAACTGCAACTAAGATGGCAGAAGCCAACGCATTCTCATCTCAGTGCGTCATTACCGACGCTTTCAGACAGCGTGACAAAGCATAATTATTTGACACTAAAGGTACCCTTCAGCGTAAATGCTCCGTATTTGTATATGCCCTAGTAAAATGGTCAACACCCGTTGGCGTAGTTTTTGGACTTGTAGGGCTCTGCTGTCAAGTTAGCAACAGTGGGCTACATCTGCAACGTCCGGTCAAGTTAGATGTGCAACGTCCGGTTAAACTTTCAACTACTGGTTACCATTGTGAAACGTCATAAAAAACAAGTCTAAGATGAAAGTGACAGTTCACAACGTTGATGTGAGGATGAAGAGGGACAATCCTTCTGGGCACGAGAAGAGAAAAAAAAACTCCATGAGAGTGACTTTCAGGACCAGCAGTCAGGTAAACTTGTGTTGTCTCGTGTCAAAGTCTGATGTCAGTAGATAACAGTAATGTTAAGTTAATGTGCAGCTGCAGTCAATCTCTCTACTCTCTTTGTCTAGCTAACCCAGCTGGGCAGCGCATCTCTTGGTCTGTCTGTGTCTTGGTTGCTTTCCAGCCTTTGTGTCTGAACAATATTAAAGTGAAATACTATTTATTATTTTTGATAAATGCCGACTGGCAATGGTGTTCATAAACTGCTGCTCGGAAAAGATAACCACATCGCTCGTAAACATGCATTAATATGCCCATGCACAAAATGAAAGTTGTGATTATTTGTAGTATACAGAAATCTGGGGGAGACAGTTTGAATGGGGCTGAGGCAGCTGATAACATCAATATCTAGCAAGGACTGTTATATAATTTACAGGGGCTATGCTGAAGTGTGTCAGTAGAGTAGATCTGGATCATCAGCCAGTACAAGCACAAACTCCAGCTTCAGCCAGTAGGCTACTAGCACAGACCCAGTACGGACCTCTTTAGCAAGTCACACAGACCCAGGTGAAATACAGGCAGTCTCAGTCAGTACAAGCACAGCCAGAGCTGTAGCATCAGATACAAGCAGCTCAGATCCTAATGGAACAGTTGTTGCTCCACCAAATGACCCAGCAGGTTGGCCCCCAGTCTTAACAGACTTCATGAGGACTGAGTTAGGGTCCACTCAAACCAGCACTGGATTTTTTCTAGAAGAGGTTTCCATTCAGGCTTATTACAGAGTTTAACTGTATTGTAGGAGAGAGGATTGTAGTGAGAGCACTGCGGTGTCTGGTGTGACTGTGCAGCGATGTCAAATTGTTTACATGACTCTCACGAGTCAGGTACGAGGGCCCCCATAGGGAGGTCAGGACTGGCTCCCATGGTGACATAGGTATGTGTGCTCATGCTCCAGTCAAAGCCCTTTCTGTTATGGCAGTGCCAATAATCAGGGTGCGAATTATACAGTGACAACCAGGGGGGTCAACTTTTTTTTCCAGGTCAAAAAGATAACCCAGTACAGCTCAGGCGTGGGTTTCAGTAAACTAAAATCTTACAATGCTTACAATATCCTTGCTTGTTTAACTAATGCGTACAGTCTGTAGATAAATCAAATTCATTACACCAGTTCATGGGTGCCCCATACCACACGACAATTTTTGTAGTCAGATGTCACTATTCTACAGCAAAACTGCCAGCAGGTCAGACACACAACAGCAGACCATCAGGACAGCTCAAAACAGACCCACACAATGTTAAACCAGAACTAAAGACACTATCATAAAATACAGTCTGCACTATCATATGTAATTCCTAAATCATTTGAAGTTTTAACTTTTAACTTTTTTTCAGCAAATATCTCCTTTCCTCCTGCTCATGTTGAATGAGAATGAAATGTAATCTGCGTTCAATAAAACAGTTGTCATGCACTGTTGGGGAATTGGGAAGTTTTGGTCTCTGTAAATAATATCAAACAGAGTACTGTCTAGACCTGCTTTATATAAAAAGTGCAATGAGAAGCCTCCTGTTATGAATTGGCGCTATATAGATAAAACTGAATACATTTGAAATAACAAACCTGGATTTTAACAATTACCTAGCCTGGTAAAACTCCTGAATTCCACAGTGAAACAAAGATTGTGCTTATTGTAGAAAGACTCATAAAATACTTAAAATGAAATAATAAACTTTATATTGATGTCAAACTGTGTATCTACAATAACTAATCCTTGACTTCACTGCTCATGCCTAAGCACCCGTGTTGGCTAACAATTACATAAAATATGAAATGATATAATGGTAATGAAATGACAGGGTGGGCTCTCAGCTAGCTAACATTAGATAGCTCACTTAAAGTAAAATAAATGCTAATTACAAAACTCTGAAGGTGGGAAAGTTAAGTGTATTAAAGCAGCTAGATAGCTCACTACTGACGTTAACTTACAGCGTCTCCATTAGTGTGTGATGCACTGGGCTGGAGCAGCTGCCGCTGCGAGTGATGCAGAAGGAGAAGACGTTCAACCAACGTCAAGGTTAGGAAATGGTATGGTCCATTTTAGGGGTGTCAGAAATCGTATTTCTAGATTCTTGAATATAAGGCATGAATATAGGAAATATTTTGTAATATTTATAATGATGATGTAAGAAAGACCACCCTGAACTGTTGTTTTTGCCTCTTTTGGGCAGGTCCAAGCCTTAATTAGGGGGCCAGAACCCCCAAATCCCTCCCGTAATTCGAACCATGCCAATAATAAGGGGCCAAGCAAGGGAAACTGCTAAAGCACATACTAACGCATTTCAATAATGTATGTCTAGTAACGCCCATGGGCAGGATAGAATTCGAGGACTGGTTTAAAATTGATAGCATTGTATAAAACGTATTTAACTACGAAGAACTTATTTGCAAAAGCAGATTAAAAAAAATTCAAATAAATAAACAAACATCTGTTTGATTGATACTTCCTGGAGTGCACAGACTAAAAAAACATGATTTAGGATAATAAAAAACCTTAACCCTTAAGGAAGTGGGTGTCATTGCATTTGTGGCGTAGCGTGTGTGTCTGTGTATGTGTGTGTGGTAGAAGAGGAAGAGAGACGGAACACCAGCTGTGTTGAGTTGTTGTCCATCTTGCTGGATGTTCAATTCATGATGTACCACATAAAGAATATTATATTGTTTTAAAACAGTAGCCTACTTGGAATAGACCCGCAAGGAACTGCAACGTGCATGCAATACACGCAAAACTCAGCACAAGGCCCGTGAATGGCAGGTGAGCAGAGCAGAGAGAAAATGGTCAACAATAAGCCTCAGTTTAGCTGTAATGTACAGTGTAAGTTACAGTGACAATATACTGCAGCTCTGCAGCTTCTCAAGATTGAAGTAGAGCTACCTCGCATAACCCCCAGCCCCACACACACACACGATTCGACAATCAGTCGACTAAAGGCAGGATTTGACAATTTTGATTTGACTATGTAATCTTTAGTCAGGGACAGCCGTAGAAATGTATTCTCAAAAAAAACATGGGCAAATGATATGCATGTGTATGTGTTTTGATATCAACAGTATAATTGAGGAAATTAAACTGTGTCAGACAGCTGCTTCAGGTGCCGCAGGAGGGGAGGAGTCAGAGAGAAACAGAATGTGTTAAAGTTAACCTCCTCCTGAGGAGGGTAGCCTTGCTGGAGTTACTGATCTAGGATTTATCTGATCTCGGTCTCTGAAACAGAAAACCTAGAGTTTCCCTCATCTCAGGCTCAACATACTCATGCCTCGACTATTGCAGTGCCCCCCTAGCAGGTCTTCCAGCTTGTGTGGTGAAACCCCTACAAAAGGTTCAGAACGCAGCAGCGCGTCTGGTTTCTGATCAGCCCAAAAGGACGTATGTCACTCCATTACTGTGTGACCTCCACTGGCTACCCATGGCCTCCTGCATACAGAGCTACTACTGGGTCTGCATCCATCTACCTAAACTCCATAACACTATTAAACTTAGCATTAACCTCTTAACATTCCAGCTATAGTTGTCTGCATGCATTTGTTAGCAAGCACTTTCAAGCGTAAATGAAAAATATATTAATTTTAGTGTGTTTAAACTTATATTAATCAATTCCAGTAGCACTTAAAATCATTGTGACACGTCTGCGTCGAGCTACCGGCTAATATGGAGCGATGATGCAGCAGCAGCCGCCTGCCACCAAGGGGAAGTGCTGTTTTAGAAAAATTACGCTAAGACATACACTCAGAAAAAAATAGTCATTTTTCATTGTATTGGTATGAAATTTAAACCTGGGCTAGGTAAGGCTTTATCCTGTGGTCCTACAGTGTTTTACAGCTAAAAAGTCCCAGCTGCACGAAAAATATATTAGTTTTAGTGTTTTAAACTTATATTAATCAATTCCAGTAGCACTTACAATCATTCTGAGTTTTGGGTTAGACACACAGAGTGTTATCTTTCAGAGAAGCCCAAAACCATGCATAAACTCCAAATGTTTCAAGAACCACATTCAATTTACTTTGGATATGCCTTGAATAGGCATTTTGCATGAATTTTACAGGAATGTTAAGAGGTTAACCCACTGACATACTACTGCTCTCTGCCGGTTCTGTGATGTACTGACCTCAGACCAGCATTTACAGCCAGAGTCTGCAGCACTGTGCGCTGTTCATTTGTGTGTAAATTATTAGCTGCTAGCACGATTTGAAAGCCATACTCCAACTGTACCTTCAGCCATTATTCGACTCAACATCACAGAGTACGGTCTAGACCTGCTCTTTTATGAAAAGTGCTGTGAAATAACTGTTGTTGTGATTTGGCGCTATATAAATAAAATTGAATTGAATTAAACAGTCATGTGGAGGAGTGGCTGTGGCGGGAAAACAGTCACAGCAGATCTGGGACCAGCTGACCTCCTGCTTCTTAATTGATCATAAATGCACAAAATACCACAATGAATGTATCCAAATGTAGAGTAAAAGTAAAGATTTTTCTTTATTAAAAGTACTCTGACAAGTACAATTTAGTCCAAAAAGTTACTTCAGTACATGTAACGGATTACATGTAACAGAGTATATGTAACTCATTACACCCCACCTCTGGAGAGGAAGTGTGTCCATCTGATGAATGGGCATGTCCCTGAGATCAGTGTTATAAAGTAATTGTTGTCTCATTCTGATCATTTCTAATGACCGATCCATTTTGACCAGGAACACCACAGCATGGTCAAAGTCATGGAAACTTGGAATGACATGCAGATTAAATGAAATACAATTTTCAGACAAAAATTTATAAATCTGTTCAATTCAACCAGAACAAACCAGGAGGGTTAAAGACACTAATCTACTCAGTTTACTAGAATTGTAAAAAGTCATCGGTTAGCAGTCACATCCACATTTTGTTGCTTTCTCACGAACGGGCAAGTGTCTTTGCCGCTGCATTTGGAGTCCATGATGGTTAAACTTGCAGTGTCACCATGACAACCACTGAATTACACGGTAGGAAATGATACAGGAGCCGGTTTTACTGTATCTGAGTTCACTGAATGACTCACCTCTTCACCAGAAAAGAACAGACAACAAACAACATTGGCTCATCAGCTTCAACATCTGATCATCTAGTTTGGATACTGCTGTGCCATATTGCTAACCATTTCCTCTATTCTAAGCTATAATCCGCCTGTTTAGCGCATAATGACATAATACTAGGTGGATAGTTGATAGCAGCCTGTGTTGTACAGGAGGAAGCAGCTGCCACCCGGTAACAGGTTTTATTCTCATTTAGTACTGTATCCCTCCTTCTCTCCTTCTTCATAATGATGAGGATGATTAATCTTGATGTTAAAGTGATATAGTGGCTGGAATGCTTGGATATAAGGGGAGTTGTCAAGTATCTTTCCTTTTGGGGATTTGTCTCTTTGTACTTTACATCCACCGAACAGCGATCTCCATTTATGGCCTGCCGTATGCTTGCAAGCTAGCACCTTGGTCTGAGTTAGCAGGAGCTCCACCTTTAAATGCATTAATCCAAGGTATACTGAATACATTAACCTGGAAGATTGTTCACAAAACATGCACACACACTCACTTATTCTACCACTTACCTATTAGTCTTGCATTGTTTCCCTCCGCCACAACACAAGCTGAAACTGCTAGCTTAGATTATTCTCAGCTCAGCAGTTTTAGTACTCCCAGAAGAAGTGTGGAAAGCACTGAAAGTGTGTTTGTGTGTCAGCCTCTATGGACTGAATATCTTCCTCCAAAGCTCATTGCTTTTCTACAAGAGACTGGAAGAATGAAGAAATGCTCCACTAACTCCACCTTCTTTGTACTTTACTAAAATCTTGCTTATTTAGTTTTGACTGAAGAGTCATGCTTTACATTTCAGTCACACTTGCTATACATTTTTTGGCTTAACTAAGAATAGCTAATAGCATGTATTAGAGACTGATCGTTTTAAGAATAATTAAAGATTGCTATGTAATCTAAACCTGTGGCGTTGGCCTATGCAGATTTACATTTGTGAAAACATTTGATTAGTCTATAAAAGTAAATGGGTAAATGGGAAAAACCTATGGACTTCCCAGAAAGGCACCTTTTTTGCATTGCAGACCGCAATGAAATTATGGTCTCATGATATACAAGTAGTTACAATATGAATTTTACTTTTTCTGAAGTATTTTGGGGAAGTTGTTGCTGGTCAGGTAGTATTGTACTCTGGCCATCTTATATTTTCTTGCTTCTGCAATCTGCCATGCATGTTCTTTGTGTCATGCAAGTCTTTAGGGTACTGCAAGGTCCAGGGAGATATAATTGATAGGCTACTGGCCTTCGGTGGGGGGGGGGCAAGTTGTACTCTGGTCGTAATTCCCAGAAAAGCTTCATCTGGCTTGGGCTATTGTTTAGAGAAGCTCCTCTCATGGCCTGGAGTGCTGACTCTGCCGGAGATAGCACCGCTGAGCTGGAACTGAAAATAGACGAACAGTATTTGTAGGATGGAGAGCGAGTGGTACTGTGCTTTATGAAGCCAAGAGGGGCTAGATGCTGTCATTATTCGCGATAGCACTAACCCATGAAATAGAGTTCACCCTCCCAGAGATGACAGCTTACCGCTTGTCCATTGAACAAGGAGAAAGATGTTTACAAAGAGAGGAAGGTGTAGTCAAATTCAATAGAGATCCACGTATATGTGTACACAGTGATTGAAGTGGAAAAAAATAGGTGCCAGTACTCTCCATTCACATATTAACTATGATAATGCAAAAAATATTTCCCTAAACAATTTAATCTATCAGAGACAAAAATTGACCCAGGACCATGAGATCTTCTCGTGGCTGTTCCGAAAAACTCCTCCTATCAGTCGCACTACATAGAACCTTTATGTCCCCATCATCCAACATGTGGGAATTAAGCCAGCTCAACATTATTAAACTATACAAATAGTTACAAATGTTTACTTATAGTTTAAATCAGTTAGGACTTTGTGTCCTAATCCCTATGCAAACAGTTTATTTAAGGATAGGAGGCCCTGGCCTGACCTGAAGAGTACTTAAGAGGAAACAGCTTTTCTTTCACAGTTTAGGTAACGCAGAGAGGGAGGGGTAGGGGAAAAGGCTCAAGATTACAGATGTTTTATGCCTGTATAAGGGAATAAGGAAACAGCATGTTAGTGGCCAAAACTGTGGCGCAGTTAATATCAAACTGGATGACTGTGCATGTAGTCTCTCAAATTTCACTAGCTCAAATTAGGGGTGTGACAATACGCTTGGGTCACAAGACCAAGACAAGAAGATATTTTAACAATATTTTAAAGAAATATTTGATGTTGAAATATATGAGTGGGGGGTCTGCGGTCCTCCCTCAAAAGATTTTGAGCATTAAACTCTTAAATTACTGCATTCTGCAGACATTTTCTGCACCATTTTATCAGGGAAATGTCTATTTATATGGGGAACACAAGGTTTTCAGGTGGCAGGTGACAATTGAAAATATAAAAATATAATTGAATATAATGAAGTAATCAGCAGCTTAAGTTTTTTTGGATAATGTTTCTTCTATTTTTAACTTGCATTGCATGTTTTCTTATTGTGCAAATAAACCTTTCTCAAGTCATTTTCATTTTCAACATTTTTAACAAATGCTTTCAAAAAGTGGTGGGGACATTCTGATTCTGGCATGTCCCCAGCATCCCCAGTGTTAATGACACCCACAGGTGTCAACTTTTTATTAATGTCCCGCCCTATTGAGACTGTGATTGGTCATTTCACAAAAAGTGACACTGACGAGCTTATTTCTGCACACGGCTGCATGAAAGGCACCCGAGATTCTCCCTCCTCTGTCTCCACCGACGGAGATTAGCAGGCAGGCGGGAACGTCACTTGTGTCGGAGAACCTGGTATGGAGAGGGCAGAGTTGAGTACTAACAGTATGGGAGAAGTGCCGGTACGCAATAAGAATCCTGGTATGCCAAAGTGTAAAATGACAAAGTGCTGGTCCTGTGTACCGGTGGGTACGGGCCCACTTCAAGCTCTACATGCACACACATACACATACCAAAACACACAAAAGCGCAAATGCGTTTGCTTTGCTCCACATGCCCACAGATGTACTAATTACATTATCACGTTACACTCTTTTGTCTCACACTTTTTTACTCCTCACCCGTTCCGTTTTCCATTTTAGGTGTTTACAGCACCTCTGATCCCTGAATCTCTAACCCTCCCTCCTCAGCCTGCTCCATCTTCATATTCTGACCCTCTCTTTCTTTATTTTTCCTCTATTTCACTTTCAATTAGTAAACTGCCACCACCAGGCATGTAGAAGGGGGAATAAAACACATGCAACCAGGAATACAAACACACAGGACCTTGCATATGACAAAATAGGGACTTCATCCATTTATGCATGCCTCACTGAAGTGTTCCTATTGTATACATCCCCTGGGAAATGTATGCAGATGGACTGGTGGTGGTAGTGGCATAGAGTTCCATCACACACACCACAAGCCATGAATGCCTATGTAGCCAATGTTTTGCTGAGGTTGGAGTCTTCCTCCTGTGCGGAGAGACATAAAGATCAGTGGCCATAACACACAGCCAAGCATACTGCAGTATATGGCTACAATCAAGATTTTATGTGGACCTGGCACAATAAACGAGGGCAAGAACTGAAACGGCCATTCTGCATACGTTGGGTCTTCAAAAAGTAAGGACAGTCGACCATAAAGATAGAGATATGTTGGACAGAATGGGAATCAGGTTTATTCCCAAACAGGTTTACACATACAAGGAATTTGCTTTGGTATTTGCTGCATAAACAAACACAGTAAGTAACAATCAGACAATAGGATTACACAAACACTGTAGAAAATAAAATGAAAAATATGTAGTTATTTAGTGTGTGATTAGTGGAGAATAATGAATGTTTCTGAGAAAGTGGGTGTGCCAAGGCAGGGTCATCAGACGTTGGCCAATCAAACTCAAACTCAAATTCCTTTTTTAACGTAAATGCTGTATTTCTACTGTTTACCTCGCATCATTGTGAAAAATCTATTGTAAAATCATAATTTTAAACTGATGTGCAGTGTTTTGCCATGTAATACATTTTTACATGTTTTAATCTTTTACTCCAACTGCTCCAATATTTCATCATTTCACCATCTCACCCACATGGCCCCCTTAGTTTTTTCTGAATGCCCACGTACGTTTCTCTGACACATTTCTGTTGGGCTCCATTCATTCTCAGCGGGTGATTTACAGACTTGAATCTCTAAGAACCCAGTCACCCATGTCATTTTGAGATATCCAGATGCAATTTAATACAATTTGTGTTTATGCTTAGCCACATCACAAATCTGACTGCAATCCGTCTTGGTTTTGTTAGACAAGGAAAGTGGAGGAAGTGCAGTTTGAACCGAAAGTGGAAACGTTTTATAAACATAAACTATTTACATAGTGTGCATGGATAAGTGAAGAATGTTGTATGCTGGAAACAAAGCAAACCAAAATAACATGATCATGCAGGATCTGGGAGAGAGCGAGAGAGGGACTGGGGAGGTCAGATTTTTAAAGGCTTCTCAGCTCAGCAGTCCAGGTGCCTGGATTCTTTCTGAAAGGGGAGGAGGCAATAGACCAAACAAGACAGGCAGAGCAGACCCACAGGAGTCGTCACAATACCAGTTGAGCCTCATTTGCCATCTGGTAACCCACACGGATATACCTAGATCAGCAGGAGGAGTCATTTACACCATGGTGGGATGAGTGCTGCCTGAAAATTGGTGGAATCCAGTCAGGTACTCTTGTTGTATTTATTTAAAACATACTTAACATCTGATGTAATGTATTCAAGGAATGCAAAAAGTATACAGAAGCATTAAAATCTTCTTAGAAGAAAGATAAAAATAAAATCAGATGAGGATCTCATCAGCAGCATGCACACATCTGAAAATAAAAAGGCCCATTACTTGTAGCCAAAGAGCTCCCAATTAAAGAAAATGAAATCTACGCGATTACTACTGAGGAAGCGGGGTTTCCAGTATTAACAGCAGACATCCTCTAAGCCCAGCTCTCATCATTAACATAAAAGTCAGGCTTCATGTCTTCCCTAGCCCCAATCCCCAGTACCACCCATCAGGTACAGAGTTTTCTTCCCTTTAAACCAAACAGTGACACCACTGTTGCAAAAAAAACTACTATCCATCCCTGAACAAACATCAAATCATTTTTATGTCCTTCCCATCAGCAATCTTTCTCCACTTTTTTCTGTGTTTCTTAGGCTTTCTATCTCTATATACATAATGCACAGCTCTTTTATGCATCTCCTCCCTCATTTGATATTAACATTTTCATTGTTTTTGTTATTTCTTTTCCTATCCACACAAAGTCCTATAACTTGCACATGCTTTTTCTACCCTAAGCGTAATTCCTTATTTTTCCAGGGCTTGGTCTCAACCATGGTAACTCCCGCAGCTTGAACTTGCTTACTTTCTTCCTTTCCTTTGATTCCCCATGTTTTTGTCTTTCTGTTAGTGCCGGTGATAGTCCCATAGCCACATTTGCAATCATCAGTGACTGTGTGTTTAACAGACCTATCTTCTATATAGGAGTGTGTGCTGGCATTTGGGAGCTCTCATTAACATTTGTGGTGGTTTAGTAAAAGGTGGTGCTGAGATACGTCCAGGCGCTGCAACTATTTATCTTACCTCACCAGGAGAGTTTTCAGGGCTGTAGTTTACAAACACCTGCTGGGAGAATTGTTGCAAAGACTCGGTTGGGATGGTAGTGAGAAGAGGAGGGTGTATGGGGTTTAACTTGAGGGGGAAATATGGGATTCTGGGTTTCATATAAAAGACTGTATAACAAATGGGATGTCCAAAGGGGAGACGTGCCAGCACCTGACCACTGATCCACCAGGACACCTCTTTTCTACCATTTGACCATTTGCATGTAAAAACCACTATCCCTATTTACAGAACCCTCATCTCAGGGCACGAAAAAGCAAATAAAACACAACCAACATAGGGAAACAAATTTATATATTTATACAGTATAGCCCATTAATTTGCTTGATATTTATCAGACCTAAGTGACTTGACTGGCATGCATCTGACACATCATTTGAACTGGTCCATAGATGAGTTTGATGAGGATGTCCTCCAGTGCAGGCTGCTCCAGTCACATTTCCGACTATGTGAGACCATAGTTTCTCCATGAGTTTTGTTTACTGTTTTATTTACAACACTGCACTCATTCTACTGCTGTTTATTGTACTAGCAATATTAGAACATTCTATTTAGTATGCTAAAACAGTATGTGAGATTTTTTAGTATGTCTGAAACCTTAGTATGAAACCGGTAGTACCTGAAGTGCATACTATTTAAATATTATAGTATGCAAGCACTAGACACTATGGCAGTATAAATATCTCATAATGCAATGCAGTAGGAAACAACATGCAATGGCAAAAAGAGACCAAGGCAACTGTGGCAACACAATTTAAGTGTAAGTAAAAGTTTTCACTTTGCTATGCATAATTTATTTTTTTAATTAGTTCATTGTTTTGGGTTACCATGGTTAAGTGTCTCCATCCAGCAAGGATGCTCTCAGAAAGTGATGCGATAATTAAGTACTGAGCAGTGCATCCGAAAAGATACATACTACCGTCTACTCACACAAAATTACGTTGATCGATAATACACATATTTAGTATGTAGTACCTAGTCTGCGATTTCGAGCACTGCATATGTCTACTGCTGACACTACCTGTTGCAGTTGTACTCTGTTGTCTTTCATCTCAATTGCAACATTTCACTTGACAATGCCACAAGTGCAGACCATAACTGTATCCTAAAGATGGTTAGAGGCGATATAAGGATCATCAGTAAAACTGTTCAAAAATGCGGACTTTCTGGCAAAGTAATCACTGAATTGCCAGTGTCTTTTTGCTGTTTTGCCTTGCTAATTAGATAAAAACACCCAAACATGATTAAACAGGACTATGTATTTCCAATAAAGCAGGTGAAAAGTTGAAAAGTTGCTATACAAATCACACTCCATATGCATGCTGACACATCATGATCTTACGTCCAGACCTTTGTTGATGAGATGTCTCATCCTTTTTTAAAAGCAAGAAACGTTTTAATAATCTGTCTCATACACACATCATAAATGGCAGTGAGGTGAGGAAATGGTTATTTTACTCTTTGTCCACTTTCCTGAAAAGCTGAATCATTGGGCTGTAGTGTCTCAAAATCAAATTCAAATTAGCTTTATTGGTATGAATGTATTGCAACAATATTGCCAAAGTTATATATAAAGTCCATAAGGACAATTAATTTCATACATTTTATTAGATTAGAAAATAAAATAGCAAAAGTTGTGTGTGTGTTAATACAAAATAAAATAATAATAATAAAAAATATATATAAAATATAAAAATTCCGTAAAAATAAATATTTATAAATAAGTAAATAAATAAAACAGTAAGCGTGTGTGTGTTAAAACAAACAAACAAACAAAAATTTAAAAATTAAAATAAACTAAGTAAATGACACAGTAAAGTGTGTGTGTGTGTGTGTGTAAAAAAATAAAAAATAAAATGAAAATAAACTAAGTAAATGACACAGTAACGTGTGTGTGTTTAAAAAAAAGGACAAAATTAAAATATATTAAAAATTAAAATAAACTACGTAAATGACACAGTAACGTGTGTTATTATAAAAATATATAAAAAAATTTAAATAAAATTAATAGATAAAACCGTATATATGTGTGTGTGTGTAAATTAATAGGGAATAAAAGCTAGAATTAATTAATTAGTTCATTAAAAAAAAAAGACAAAAATAATCAGTATCAAATGTAAGATTTAACAGTTACTAAAATATCAATCAATATCATCAACAATCAAAATAATAATAATTTGATTTGATTAGTACAATTATTTATTAGTCTAGGTTTGCACTGGTTGTCCTCAGTTCATGGCATGATGAGATATTTTGCAGCAATTATTTGACATTTGGGCATTTCTCCCATTAAATAGGGGAGTTTCTGTGTGTCTGATATGAATTCGAATTGGCCTTTTCTATGGCCAGGCTGTGTTCACTCAGTCTGTATGTTGTCAACATTTTTCTTAGTTTAGGATTTTATTGTGCTCAGGTAATTTGCCAGTGCGAATTCTCTTTTTAGGGTCAGATAACATTGGAATTTACTTATGTTTTGGTCGTTTCTTTCCAGTATTCAATATATTTTTCTTTCTGCTTTTTGATAATTTGGTTTGGTCTGCTTGAGTTGGTGTTGCTGTCCTGAGGCTGTTGGGAACTTGTTACTGCAGAGCACCTCAGGACCAGCTGGCTGAGGGGACTCTTCTCTGGTTTCAGCTCCTGGTATGATTGGGCTTTGTGTTGGTATGTCTGGGGGTTAAATGATTTTAAATGATTGTAAAATTTTATTGATCTTTTTTGTATTTTTAGTAGGATAATTGATAAAGAACAAGTATACAAAAAGTGAATGTGCACTTTTTGTATACATGTTTTTTATCAAATCATATGTTTTTCCTCCAATGCCACTTTCAAGTAGCCTCTAGAAAAGGCCCTCATTCCAGATGGAATCAAAAGCTTTTTGGAAGTCAACAAAACAGGCATATACTTTTCTTTTCTTAATGTTTAATTCTTGATCTTTTAAGTCTAAGTTTAAATCTCTCTCTCTCTCTCTTTTTAGGACACAGAGGTCTACCAACAGCCACCTTAAAATTATTTTTCACCTGCTTCCTTTGTTCTTTCTTCACTTCTTTGCCTTATCCCTCCCTCCCACTTCTTTTTCATCTCTGCAACTCCTCCTTCCAATCTCCTCACTTCTTGTTCTTCACATTGTCTTATCTCCTTTGTCTCTCATTCTCCTACCTGCTCTACTCACTCTTTTTTTTCATACATTTGGTGACCACTGATTTACTGCTCTTCTCCACAACATCCCATTTTTTAGTAATTTTGCTCTACTCTGACTTCTCAGTCTCCATTTCCCTGTATCCCTCCTTCCCTCCATCTCTTCTTCTCTGACTTAGTGTGATGGATACAGTAGGCTGCTGTAATTTGATTGGAGGTGTTAAAGTTGATTTGATTAAGCGTGGGGCAAATTACTGGCTGCTTAATGGAATCATGTCCAGTCACCTGCCAGGGGCCCCCAGTCGAGCTCTGGCGCGCATACACACGCACACACCTACACCACAGATTTCTACACATCTAAAGTAATTCCTTTCCACAAACATATCACATGCTATTTCAAAAGAAGCAGTTGATTAAACGAAATGGCAATGCTGTTAAAGCTGATGGGTCACAACATCACATCCCTCCCCTCAGTGATATGTGACATAATTTCCTGTGGCCATGATGGTCAGTTAGAGTGGCTGCTGGTTTAATTCCTCCAAACCTACTAGATCCTAAACCTGTTATTAACCTCCTGCTATTCATTATAGCAGTGATGACAGATGAGGTTTTTACAGAGCGTTTTGCAGAGTTACTTTGGTAACTAGTGTCTACTAGACTAATAAATCCAGCTGATGATACTTTATTATTATTATTCCATTATCTACACCCATGTACAGTATCCTTTGTAGGATTGCAGGGGGCAGTCACTGTGAGGTTCTAACCACTGCATCCCCATGCCGCTTTATCAAAATCAGAATCAGCTTTATTGTAGGTTTACACATACAAGGAATTTGCTTTGGTGTGTTTGGTGCTTAACAATGAACAATAAACATAGCAGGTAGAAAAATATAAAATAATAATAAGATAAAAATATAAAACAAGTACTACAGGTAGTACAAGTAATCAGAAATAAAATATAAATAATATAATAAAAAAAAATAATAATAAAATAATAATATATGAAAATATAAATGAATAATAATGAAAGTCACTGACAGTGGGGGTACCGAGCCAGCAGCAGACAGGAAGAAACTGTTGCTGTGGCGTGATTGCTTGCAGCAAGTGTACTAGATTGTGCTGGAAGAAGTGAGGTAGGTAGGTAGGTTTATTGTCACAATATAACAATTTATAGAGCACATCCCATGCCAGTTTGTGATGTTTCCAGTAAGGATGTTTTCTATTGCTCCTCTGTAAAAGTTGACAAGACTTGGCGTGGGAATTTGGCCTTCTTAAGCTTCCTCAAGAAATCCAGTCGTTTCTGAGCTTTCTTCACCAGCGTGGAGATGTGAGACGACCATGTCAGGTTCTCTGTGATCCTGATTCCCAGGAACCTGAAACTGTTCACCTGCTCCACCTCAGCTCCACTGATGTAGACAGGAGTGTGTGTCTGTATCTGCTTCTTCCTGAAATCAATGATCAGCTACTTGGTTTTGCTGATGTTGAGCAGCAGGTTGTTCTCTGAGAACCACTCTATAAGATTATCAATTTCCTCCCGATATTAAGTCTCATCGTTTGAAATCCAGCCGATGATGGTGGTGTCATCAGCAAACTTCACAACAGAGTTCTCTCCATGTCAGCGGATGCAATCGTGTGTATACAGTGTGAACAAGAGGGGGCTGAGCACTCATCCCCGGGGGGCTCCGGTGTTGAGCACTAGAGTGGAGGAGTTGAGTCCGCCAATCCGAACTGACTGGGGTCTGTTTGTGATTAAGTCCAATATCCAGTTGCAGAGTGTTGTATTTAAACCCAAAGTGCTGAGTTTGCTGATCAGTTTAATGGGGAGATTGTATTGAATGCTGAGCTGAAATCCACAAACAGCATTCTGATGTAGGTGTTGCTTTCTCAAGGTGTGTGAGGGCTGAGTGGAGGACACGCAGTGGAGATGGCGTCCTCTATGGATCTGTTTGCTCTGAAAGCAAACTGGTGAGGGTCCAGGCTGGCTGGGATGTTGTTCTTTATGTGCTGAAGAACCAGTTTCTCAAAGCACTTCATCAGAATGGGGGTGAGAGCCACAGGACTGTAGTCGTTCAGACTACACACTGCAGACTTTTTAGGTACAGGAACGATGGTGGCTGTCTTGAAGCAGGTGGGAGCCCTCTGCTGAGACAGTGAGATATTGAAAATGTCAGTAATAACATCAACTAGCTGATTGGCACAGGTTTTTAGTACACGGCCAGGACGTTATCAGGCCCAGCTGATTTACTCATATTCACTCTCAGCAGGACTCTCCTCACATCTGCTGTGGATACTGACAGTGGCCGGTCCTCTGGAGGTGGAGTTGAGGATGGACTAATGGCACTGAAGGCACTGTATAAGAGCACCATCATAAAACAGAGGGGAAAGAATGCAGCCTTGAGGGAAACCGGTGCTGATGGTTCGAGAGTCAGAGACATGTTTTCCCTGCTTTACGTGCTGTCTCCAAACAGGAAGTCTGTAATTCACCTGCAGGTGGAGCTGTCATCTTATAAAGGCATGCGTTTCACACACACACTTCACTCCAAAAAAACTTGGTATTACATTATAAGTCGTGGACATGTTGGATACAAGCATGGATCAGGTAAAGCAACAGTGAACACACAAAGTGCAGATGTTGGTTTCAGTTGTTTGATAGGCTACATCTTTAATAAGCTGGCTTTAGGATCACCTGCTGCCGTGATAATGAATTGCGGGTGGAAAACACCGGAAACAAGACGAGTTCTGTGTCTTTTGGGCGACTTTGTAAAATAAACTGCTGATGAAGAAAGAAAGGGGAGTCTAGAGAGAGAGAGAGAGACGCGGGGGAAAAGGTGTAGGTGTGTTGGGAGAAGAGAAGTCAGAGGCAGGTGCAAAGCAGGTATATTTTCAAGGTGTTCTCTGGTCAAAGCCAGTTGAGCACAGTGCTGAACTATGAGCACAGATCCCACTAGAGGACATCGGGCCCTCATGCTACTCTCATGGAGGTCATTTTGTAGGGCTCTGGCAGTGCTCCTCCTGTTCCTCCTCGCACAAAAGAGCAGATACCAGTCCTGCTGCTGGGCTGATCCCCTTCTATGGCCCTGTCCAGCTTTTCTCATCTAATGTCCCATTTCCTGGTATCTCCATACTCTTGAGACTGTGCTAGAAGACACAGCAAACCTTCCTGTGATGGCACGTATGAATGTGCCATCCTGGAGGAGTTGGACCACTTGTGCATGCTGAATGGGCTGCAGGTACCGCCTCATGCTAGTGACAGGGACAATAGCAATATGCAAACTAGAGAACATTCAGTCAGGAAGTATAAGGAGAGAGCAATTGTCTGTGGCCACCACCTGCAAAACCATTCCCTTTTTGGCTGTTGTTTTCTGCCTCTCCAGTGCACCTGTTGTCATTTAATTTGTACTAAAACAGGTGACAATGATTCACAATCGCTAGTGCATCCTAACTGGATAGATTGATATCCATGACGTTTAAGTGATTTGATGTAATACAGTGATGATTATGTGTTCCCTTAAAGGGGCATTATGTAGTTTTCAGTTTTCATGAGCAAGCATAATCCAAAACACAACCACTTTCATGCAGAAATCCTGCACTAAATGCAGAAACACCTGCATGCAGGCTGTGGGTTTTCACTCAGACATGTTCAGGCTCTGTTACTTCAACGTGCCCGTCTCATAGGCAGATCAACACCGGTCCCGTACCTTTCATTCAGCGCAGCGAGCCGCATATCGGCTCTATATCCCTGGAAAATATAGACAGGCAGGGAGACAGCTTCACACTATATACTGGAAACTCAGGTAAACCCCTACTCCAACGTTACAGTAATAGTTTTATCAGCAGCAGGTTGAACTAATCCATGTTCGTTACATGATAACTTTACATTTACTGCATTTAGCCGACGTGCTACAGCATTAGCTCGCCTGCTGCTTTCAGTAACTATCTTTACTATCAGTGTATCTTTCACCGGAGGCTCAGCAATGTTAGCACAGCTAAATGTATTGGATGATAATAAAACCGGGAAGTGAGCTGGACTGAATAATATAACAAGATTGTGTCACTCTTTATAACAGTTAGAAAGTAACTTTACTGTAGTGTTAGTGCATGGCTCTTCCTCTGGGTTGCTGTCCCTGTGTAGTTGCAGTTTTATATTATGTGGGTCACGTTAGTTACAGTGATGGAGAGGTAGAGAAGCTGTATACCTGAGTATTGGTAAAACCACAATAAACCTAAATTGAACGTTACGAAGCAAACAGCGGCAGGTCCGAGCTAGCTGGCTGCTCCTGGCTGCATCACTATAGGCTAACGTTAGTAAACAAATCTCTCCGCATTTGCTTTTTACCGTTACATACTTTCTTGCTTGCAGGCTAAATCAACAGTGGTAGACAGGATAGTAACATGGGTGGCGTTAGTTGGTTAAGTAATACTGAAAGCGATATAACTTTGCAACAGATAACATTAGTAACTGCTCAGCATTAGCCGGCGAGATAACGTGACTTTCTCTGTTTCTCCAGCTTTGCTAATGCTCACTTTGTTCTTACTTGACATCATCTGAACCTGTTTGGTCTGATGAGCTTCAGCACATAAACCTTTATTGTTGATCCTTACGTGGAGCCTGCGTTTTGCTGTGAGCCGGTTGTTTTATGGTGTTAGTGGACTGCATGTTGTTAGCTGTGGTGTTGCTGTAGTACGAGAGAGGCTGGGGAGCGTGCACAGGGCTGAATCCGACCCGGAGACCTCACATTAAAAGCAGAATAGTGGCTGATGCAAGCAACAGAGAAAACAGCTGTGTGCTTCATTTATAAGTGAGTTTTGAGTGAATTTTATTAATTTCACAGAAAAACTTACATATAGGACCTTTAAATTTTTATCCATATCCATGAAAAGATATCCTCCCAAATATCAATATTATTTTATTTAAAAAATCAACATATTGCATGTATGAATACCTCTTACAATAGACTTCACATAAACCTCCCGTGCAGATACTGTAGGACAAAATCGTCAATAGGCGGCAATTGAACAAATGTCCAATGAAAAAGTATTCTATGGAAACACTATTAAATGTTCCATTTCAATGCCATATACCTGAAAAAGGTCGAGGGTGTGGTTAAACAGTGAGTTGGTTTGTAAACATTCTGACAGAAGCCAATTGAATCTAATAATGGTATAAACTCAGTACTAAGGCTATCATTATCAACGTCCACATGAATTTAAAATTACCTACAATAATTACTTTACCTGTTCTCAAGACTAAACTTGATTGACAAATTTTGATTAAAAAAATCTAAATATGGTCCCAAGAGCGCAGTACACTATAACAAGAATTGGCTGCAGTGATTTCCAGGTTGGATGTGAAACAAGAACAATTTCTCTGTTCCTTCGAATGAGTTATAATTAAAATTTTAGTTTATGTGAAGAATTGATTAATAGGCTTGAGTCGCAGATAGCTGCCACTCGACCTCTTTGGCAAGTGCCTCGAGTAATGTGAGTATTAATATAGGGTGTGGGGTGTGGGGGGGAGAGATTCAACTCTAATGAACACATAGAAATGATGTGATACAAACAAAAATAATACATGCCATGATCACCATTACCAATACTGATTTAAGTATAAATGTATCACTTATAGTTGATGTTGTCTGCATAGGCCTACTGTACTTTTATATCTTATAGAGTGGTGCAGCTTGCGCGTAAAGTTAACATTACCAGTGAGAATGTTTCATGGTAAGTTAGCTAACGTTAAATGGTTACAAACAAGTGCTCTTAATTTCCTCATCAAACTCTGATGCAAAAAAGTGTGCTTGTCACACAATAAAGCGCACTCATTTGACATATAATTATGTTATCTATCACATTCGCTATCCTGTCACTCTTTGGTTTCTTTGAACAAGTAGGCATGTCTGTTGGTGAAATGCTTTGCTAAGTTGGATGTGTTGACTCCCTTTGTCTGTATGGGTTTGAAACATCTTTTACAGAGTGGCTTTGTGGTGTCCATGGGCTCGCCCTCACTGTCAGCTACTGAAACAACATAATTCCGTGCGTCTGCTTTGTTGACAAGCTGTGGAAAAAGCTTGTGCTTGTAGCCATGTCTCTCCCTCTGTGCTCTGGCTCTCCTGGAACTGCAGTGGAAGCCACGCCCACTTTGTCTGCAGGGAAGGGGAGCAGTATATACCTGTGTGTGCAGCTCTGAGAGTGCTGCACACACACGTACTGCTCTGCTTGGAGCAGCTCTTATTAAAACACAGTCTTCTTAACCCCTTAACGCTGATTGTCGCAAAATCACATCACACCTCTTCCTTTTTGGATTATTCCAGCTCTCGTGGCTGTGCTGTGTTGCAATTTAAATGAATTGTTATTATTAACAATTCATTTAAATAAGTAACTGAAAGAAAAGCATCAGGAATAATTCTACCAGGGACAACCTAAATTTGTTTGTGTCTGTGTGCGTGTGGGTGAATGTGTCTGTATGTGTGTGTGTGTACGTGTGTGCGCATAAGCCTGTTAAAGGCAGGGTAGGCAAGTTGCTTCTAAAACACTTTTTGTCATATTTGTTGAAACTGTCTATATACAACAATGCATATTAAAAAGTTAAGTGCACTGAAAAAGAGAGAATAAAAATCGGCTGTCTGTAGTCCTCTCAGGGCTGCAGTAAACACAGCCACTCGTTCCATTCGGACCGAATGCAATGATTGGCTGGCTGACTGTCACTCTCCCTCGCTGCTATGGCTGCCCCCATGCGCGCACCCGGTCAGCTCTCTCAGACCTGACAAGCGAAGCGGTCAGACTGGTGGAGGTAATACCTGCGTGGCTTTTCAACGATAGTGACAACTGAGGAACACCGAGGCGCTGACACATCGTGGTGGCTTTATTTCTGCTGGACAGGTAATCTGGATTTTATCATTTTGATGGTAATTTGTTACTTTCATCGCTAGCAAACGTAGCTACCTACTTAGCATACAGCTAACTGTTGCTACGAGTGCAGACTGGTGTAGGAGCCAGAGTAGAGACAATGAATTCTATCTAGCTGTAGGTGAGCTGGAAAACAGCAGAGCGAGCTGTGTTTTCCAACGCTAATATTAGGTAAGACAATGTAAGTGTAGACTGCGCCGGTTTAGTTATCCACCATATAGGTTTATTGTTATACTATGTTTACACCTTTACTTACTACATCTAAGTAAGTCTACATCTACATCTTTACTTTACTACATCTAATCTGTTTGTGTGATTATCTTGTGCCTGCAAGTGTTGTTTGACTGTATGTTACTTTTACAAATGTGGTGATGTAGCTGTGTGTTTGTAGTTATGAGAAAGACATTTCAACTTTAGTATACATAAACAATGATGGCTAAAGGTCCCCAAGCATCCGTGTTTGTGGTATATAAACTACCTATAATATAGTTTGACATTGTTCACAGTTAAACCTAATGTGTGAAAACCTTTTACTGTAACTGGTGCTGTTATGCCATTACTTATTTTGCCAGAAGTAAAAAATCCTGTATGTTTTATTTCTACTGTGCCCTCAGATCACCTGCAGATTTGGAGTCTTTCATAGCCCTGTACTTCTCACCAGTATGCGCTGTTTGGACCATGCTGGTTGGCCTGGATTACAACCACCATGTCCACAGTCCAGCCAGGAGAAAAGCTAATGACACAGTTCAGTATGTTGTATTATGAGTACCCCTATGCATTTTACTCAATACATTTATAAGTGATGAGTCAAAAAATATTAAACAGTATGAGGAATACAGATAGATGGTGCTGATTTTTATGTGGAAATGCTAACCACTGTATAAGAGAATAATGTCAGGTATTACAAACTTTTCACTAAGCTGATCCTCCTTTCTGTATTATCAGGTGCAGCAAGGTGTACAATAAAAGGAAGTGGAGCTTGTACTCATTGAAGGTGGAGAAGGACTACAGTTACATCGCAGACCTCCAGAGTGCCATCCTCCTCCTCCTCTGGTTGTCTACTACTGAGGAGATGCCTAGAAGCAGAACCAGGAGACCTGATGATCCCCGTCAACATGGGGTTCTGTCAGGTGTCCCTGCCCCAACTGTGTTGCTAGATGCAGCAAAATATAAAACAAAAAGTAATATGGTTGTTTTTGAAATGTGGTAATCATGTCAGAGAGGTGATTGTGATATATTAAATCATCTCCACAGCAGCGATATGATGCTACATGCAAAGTCTGAATTGTCTTCATAATCAGTCATGACACCTCTGGACACACCTTGTCTCTTCCTGTATATACTTATTTTTATTGATGTTTTAAAATGATCTATTTGTGATATAGGTTGTAGTTTTAGTAGCATTTAATATCAATAAACAAGTGTTATACCACATTTGGATGTCATTATTGGAGACATAAGACATACATGTAGTTGCTTGATTGTTTATGCTGCAAGTACAAAGAAAAGGCATTTAACATTTTCAATGTTTTATTTAAAAAATAATGAAAATATTATCCAGAACAGGGAAAAATATCTTTGTGTTTTCTCTACCCTCCTGGGAATAAAACAAAAACAATGTACAGGTTTTCATTTACACAGTGGAGGGAATTATTTGTGTAGCAGTTAGTGACATTACATCTTACACCCTGCTAGGATTAAACCTCTGTATTGTCCTGGTGGATCAGGAGAACAGTTGCATATCTTCCAGAAACAGCAACTCAGTATCACCACTCTGTGTCTAAGTGCTCCACACTGCCACACTACAAACTCTCTGTATGCTGCCCCACAGAACTGTCTGTTACTCTGTCCTGGGTCTGGAAGATCAGCCATGTGTGGTGCATGGAAACACTGTAGTCTGGATGTTGTCCACAGTCCTCAGATTCTGGTCTGTAAAGGAATATATAGTTTTTAGAACCCCAAATGAGAAAGATCTGTGTAATTGGAAAGAACATTCATTCAGATATTTTTATTGAACAGGGGCTTGTTGTTCTCTGACAGGACTTCTGTGTCCACATTACACACCAGGTCAATGTACATGACACAGACGAGCCGATGGCTGAAGCAGAGCTGTAGTTAGTTGTAATCAGTAAACAATAATAAAAGAGTAATAACAATAGTGATGGATTACAAACACATTTTTGACACCCAAAGGGCTTAGGGGGAAACACCAGAGAAACTTTGAGACAAGCACACTGGGAGACAATAGACTAATATTAAAATATATATACCTGTTCATATGCTGTTGTTGGAGCGTGAAGCTCAACGCAGGTATGTGCTGCTCGGCTTGCACCTCGTCCTCCCCGTCCTGCCTCTTCTTCCTCGGACCCCGGCAGCCCTCCCTCCTCTGCTTTGCGTCAACCCCGGTCCTGTCCCGGTCTGTGCTTGGCTCTGGGGTGCAGTCCTCATCAGAGACAATAATGTTGTCACAGTGGAAGCTCTAACATGCAAAACAACGTACATGTTATGAGTCTAACACGAAATTCACGTTCGTGTAGTGTAACTGATGGTAACGGGAAAATGTGTATCAGCCTGTTTTTAGCTTTGCCCAATGTTACTGTTAGCACAGCTACCTGTTGCTAACAGTTATCTAGCCAGCTCGCTACTGAATCAAAGTCAGTCTTCTTAAACCTATCCAATAATAACATGCTAGCTTGATAGTGAGTACCAGCAACCGGGTTAGTTGTTTATTTTCATAACGATAAAGTTAAATGTTTTCTTACCCCTGATGTGAACTGCTGCATCGTGCTGCTCTCTGCTCGTCACACTGTGCTCGTCTTCCAGCAGAGTCGGCAACGTGCGTTCACGTGTTTTGGGGGCATGGCTTTGAAAGGAGCCCAGAAGGGAGGGGGTGGGGGTTTCTCTGTTGGATACTTTCAAAAATCCAGCAGTTTTTTGCTAGTTTCAACAGGCAGGCAAGAACCCCAGTAGACAATAGGGGTGGGAGAAAAAAATAAAATAAAAATATGACTCCCAGATGCACCGCGATGCAAACGCGGAAGCCCCCGACTCCCCAAAAAAACCCCAAAAAGACGACCATCCAAATGCCAATTGACAACGCAATGCGACAGAACGCAAGAGGCGTAACCCACGGAAGAGCAGCGCCCGGACCGACCACGGCGCGCGCACAACATAGACCAGCGCTCCCCCAGCACCCAGCACACCACCGCCACACACCAAAACGCCCAAATGCCACGCAATCATCAACATGCACAATGCACAAGTAACGAGCCCAACGTGCGCACTGCGTGAGCATGGCGACACCCAATGCCTGGCAGCCCCCCGCGAATCCCGCGTGCGAAGTCGGACAAACGAGAGAGAGAGCGAGCGGCAGAACACGACAGCGAAAGCCAGAGGAGAGAAACACCAGAAGCAAGTGCCAGCCCGGCAGCAAACACGCCGAGTAGGTCACCATACACCCGCCAATAAAAGTCCGCTGTCCCCCCAACTGCCGGAAAAATTAAGGCTGCCCGCGCCAGCTGACATCCCCCATGCACAGCATGCTCCCAGGTCGCCGTGCAACGCCAGCCAAACCAGCAACGAGGCAAAATCAACTAGCTCAGCTGCATGCCACCACCAACCCACCCACCCGTCAAGGGCCGAGAACGGATCAACCCGCGCAGACCCCCACCCCTAGTAGCCAGGGCACCCCGTGACCCCCCAAAGCGCAAAGGACCCCAGACCGCATGTCCCGGGGAAAGCTGCACCCCACCCCTAGGAAGAACAGCAGAAAGCGGTGCCAGGAAGCTCCCCGCCACCAGGGAGCGATAACGCGGAAGAACCAGGCCGACAGTACCCCAGCCCAGCCGGAGGTTTACAAAAATACATCCCTTTGTGTCCTTATGCTCACTGAGCAACAACTAACCCACTATCAACTTGTGGAGGGTCTAAGGATAAAGGGTGTTGTATACTCTACAGATTGTAAAGCTCCTTGTTGTGTGCAATATCAGTAAAATTGACTTGACTTCACTTGGAGGTAAGGAGATAAAAAAACAAGCAGCACAGAGAAAGTACTGATTCTGAGGACAGAAAATAGCCAAGAGGCCAACATTTCACAGGATTTTGACCAGGCCCAGGAAGCAATTATTTGTCACACGTGTTTTACCCATGCCAACATATAGTAATACAAGCATAAGCCATAATAGTCATTCTTAATGCTCTTTCCTTTGTCTGTATAGGTTTGAAACATCTTACGAGTGGACCTGGGCCTGGGTCCACTGTCTTTGGCCTAAACTCATAGTGTTCCCCTTAAGATGAATGCAGTATCTCTTTGTCCTGCAGTCTGAATGCTGAGATATTTTCCAATAGTCTCATTCAAAGAAAAACAATAAGTACTTCTTCCTAAAAAAAACAAAATTAGCACGTATTAGATTCCGTATTAGATTAAGTGTTGGCTGGCAGCTTCATTTTTTTTGTGAAAAATTGTGGAAATGAAATACTTTGGAAGTAATATTTAAGTAGGTGTTATAGAGTGAATGTAGGCCCAAAAAAGGGCTGTACTCCAAACAAGTAGCGTAGTATGTGTGTTCTCGCATGTGTGTGATAAATGCATCTGCTGTAGACATTTTGTCTATATTTTTTAAACAATGTGTTCATGAGTCTGGTATTGCTCCATGTTGGGTGGAGAAGAAAAGTATATTGAACATCTTGCTGACAGCTAATTATCTGGTTGCTATAGTTTGCTTAATGTTAATGGATACATTGTTGTTTCACACTCTGTTCCCCATCTAAACCTATTGTATCCATGTTTTTCTGTTCTCTTTGCCCATCTTTTAACCTCTTTACATTTTTTCACCCTTATTAGTTCTACTCGTCTTTGTATTTATCTCTTTTCTTATCACATTTTCTATTTTCCTCTATATCCTTTTTTATTTTTACTATTCTTATTTAGTTTTCTTTTTTCCCTAGTTCAACCTCTTTTATATTCTTTTCTTGTTCTGCTCATGATTTCTCTTCAGCCAACCCACTCATGGCTGGAACATGGCCAAACACACATATAACGTGCACACTTAACCCCCCCCCCCCCCCCCCCCCCCCCCCCCCCCCCCTCCACACACACACACACACACACACACACACACATGAAAGCGAACACATATCCAAACCACTGGAGGGATTAGATCTATAGATCAGATTAATGCCAACCATTTAAGAGATGCTCACACACATCCTGCCATCCTGTGCTCGCTGCATGCATTTTTAATCAAAATAAACCTCACTCCACCATTACACTGCACTAATTACCATAATACAGCAGCAAGCGGCAAGAGATGACCCCCCCTCTCTAAGCCACTTGTTCCACCAACACCAACAAGCGCCGCTGTCACAGCTGCTGTTTGGCTACAGGAGCGCTTTTAAAAAACAAATTTTTCTTTTTCCTACTGTGTATTGGGAATACAACTATGTGACTGTGTGTGTGTGTGTGTGTGTGTGTGTGTGTGAAAGGGTTAAATGATGACCATGCTGCAGCAGCACCAGATGTTAATGTGATTTCAGATAAACTGTATTACATGAATGTCAGTGTCTGTCATCTGACTGAGGTCACTGTGGTCACTGACGGGCTGTGTTGTGAGAATGAGATAAATGTGAAGAAAAGGACACTGGAAGGCACTGGTTCTTCAGGGGCCTTTTTAGAAAGTTTGACTGCCTGACACATATACAAGCCATATAGTAGAATGATTTGCCTTTGTTTTAAGAGTGATAATTGTTAACTGTTTAGCTCATATTACAAAAGTACAAAATTTTAAGTAAGAAAGAGATTTTATTTGAAATACTGTCTTTATTTCTTTAATAAGTCCTATATCTCTGCATCTCTTGTGCCTGACCTTATCTTTGCCTCTAGAAACCTTTGTCTGTGTATGGTTAGACATGCTTAGTGCATGCTGGTCTCAAAATAAGACACCAGTTTCCAGTAAAGAGGAAGCTAAGGTCCACTCTTTTGCTGTAAATTAAACCAAAAGGTAAAGCGTCCCTGACGACACATGCCTATCTCGCACACTTGAGGGAATGTGTGAAAAAAGGTGTGACAAAGAGGGCAAGCTATCTGGAGTTTTACTATGTAAGTTTATATTATTTTTTAAGTAAATATAAAGTTTTAGTAAACTTTTAAATTTGTCTTCTGTAAGGACGTCTCATATATGCATTTCATGATGACATCAAGATAATCATATTAATCAGGAAAGACGGCACTTATTTGCCTATACGTCACCAGCCATTGTGAAAAAGAAAGCAACCTCAGTTTGAGATTAAAAGAACAGAAGGAAGGTTCTTTATAAAAAATGGTGAAAACCCGTGTTTAATATCTTTTCTGCATTTTGTGTGTGATTTCATTTATGTGAATCATTTAAAATGAATAAGAGGAGAAAATATCATATTATCTTGATTTTAAATTGAGACCTACTATATCTGGTCTATATGCATTGGAAATTAGAAAAGATTACACAATCATAGTTTCTTGAGACCTCTGTGGAGATGGCAGTGGACTTCAGGAGGAGCCCTCCAACACCATACTCAACACTGTGTCTGCTGTGGAAACCTTCAGGTTTCTGCGATCTACATTTCCCAACGCCTAAAATGGGAGTTCGGACATAGACTCCATCACATGGAAGACCCAGCAGAGGATTTACTCAACTGGCCTCAGGAGCTGATGATCCAATTTTACACCGCCATTATTCAGTCTACTACAACAGGACAGGAACAGACTACACCAGACAGTCAGGACTGCAAAGAAAATCATTGGCTCCAAGCTGCCCTCCATTCATGACGTATACATGTCCAGAATCAGGAAATAGGCAGAAAACATCACTGCAGATCCATCACACCATGGGCATAACCTGTTCCAAAACACCCAGACACAGGAAGAGTTTCTACCCACAGGCCATCACTCTGATATACCCTTGAATCAACCATCCACTTATTTCCATTATAGATTACATTTTTACAGTTTAAAATGCACATTTTTAACATGTAAATCCTACACTCTATATTGTATATAGATATGAATACATGCATTTACTGGACATAATCATCCACTGTATATCCATTCAGTATTTATTTCTTGGCACTATTTTTTGGGTGTGAATGCTGCAAGCATTCGCATCTTATGTTGTTGCTAACCTTTATTATTATTCTTCTATCACGTTTTTTCGTGCGCTAACTAGTCCCACAGCTTTTGACGTAGAAACTCTGTTCAAACTCCAAGTTGTCCGGCTCAATGAGGAATGGGGTGCTATTACTTTTGTCATTAATACCTTGAATACTTTCCAAATTATTCAAGGTTTTCCAGGAAAATTCTCCCATTGTAAGTGAATGGAGAGACTGTCAAAATCCTCCTCATACCTACTCCAATTTGAAAGCTCACCAGTTCAGCATACTTTCAGCTACAGACTTGATTTAAACTGTAAAATGGTCACAAGAAGTTAATCTATTAATGATGTATTCAGCTTTTTGATATATTTTATGGTTTGTTCACAGTCGCTGTCAAAGTTTTATGCTTTTTTGAGCTCTTTTCTGAGTTTATAATGGGTGTGTATTGCGTGAGTTAGAGTGGGTGACATCATCACTACAGTGTAGCAGGCTCGGAAAATCTTCTTAGATTTTTCTTTTTAACTCGCTGGCTTGACCACAATTTTAACTCTTCAAGCACAATTTTACACCAGAAACGTAGTAAATTTTGTTGTGGTTCCTCACATGGGCTTTTTAAATCCCTCTGAGTTATAGATTTGTCTCTGTGTCCTTCCAAAGGACAAGAGTGACAGAAAATTTTCCATTGGCTGCCATTGTAAGTTCTCCTCAAATTTTCTTGAACAGAGCAGAATGTACCAGTTTTTTAACTCGCGAAAGTGGTCACCTTTTTCAACTTTATCCAAACAAAAAATATATCATATTGTTCAGAAATGCCTTCTGCTGCTCCCGGTCAAGTCATTTCATCGATACGACCTATAGTTTAGTCTCTGAGGTGGTTTGCGTGAGGCAAAGTCTCAGAGAGAGTTTCCTATCTGTCTATATAGGATAGCTTGTTGCCCAGGTGATGTTAATAAGCAGAGAAAGATCAAAGGGAGACACACAAGCACACACATTCTCTCTCTCTCACTCACACACACACATACTTGGTCCTGTGTTCCGATTGGTGGACAGACGTTAAGCTATTTCTTGAATGAAGTTAAGTGTACTGCATCCAGAGTACTGCATCTGCTACTACAACC
>NC_060163.1:748468-757137 GCF_021292245.1 Micropterus dolomieu | reverse complement strand
CTTTTCTGAGTTTATAATGGGTGTGTATTGCGTGAGTTAGAGTGGGTGACATCATCACTACAGTGTAGCAGGCTCGGAAAATCTTCTTAGATTTTTCTTTTTAACTCGCTGGCTTGACCACAATTTTAACTCTTCAAGCATAATTTTATGCTAGAAATGCAGGTATTTTGTGGTTCCTCACATGTGCTTATTAAATCCCTTGGACTTATAGATTTGTCTCTGTGTCTCCTTCCAAAGGACAAGAGTGACAGAAAATCCTCCATAGGCTTCAATAGTAAATTCCCCTCAACATTTCTTGACCAGAGCAGAAGGTACCAGTTTTTCAACTCGCCAAAGTGGTCCCTTTTTTCAACTTTATCTACACAAAAAATATATCCTGTTGTTCAGAAATGCCTTTTGCTGCTCCCGGTCAAGTCATTTCATCGATACGACCTATAGTTTAGTCTCTGAGGTGGTTTGCGTGAGGCAAAGTCTCAGAGAGAGTTTCCTATCTGTCTATATAGGATAGCTTGTTGCCCAGGTGATGTTAATAAGCAGAGAAAGATCAAAGGGAGACACACAAGCACACACATTCTCTCTCTCTCACTCACACACACACATACTTGGTCCTGTGTTCCGATTGGTGGACAGACGTTAAGCTATTTCTTGAATGAAGTTAAGTGTACTGCATCCAGAGTACTGCATCTGCTACTACAACCACTACTACTGCACTAATTACTACTACTACTACCTGGTACTACAACACACAGAGAGAGACACAAACAGACACACACACACACACACACTGTTCTCTTCATTGGAAACAGTTGGGTCTCTGTGTCTCACGGTGTCACAGTCTTATAGTCCACCTTTCTCTCTGTCTCACAGTCCGTCTCACAGTCTTATAGTCCACCTGTCTCTCTGTCTCACAGTCAGTCACACAGTATTATTGTCCACCTGTCTCTCTGTCTCACAGTCCATCTCAGTCTCATTGTCCACCTGTCTCTCTGTCAGACAGTACACATGTATGCATAACAGTGCGCACACACACACACACACATTAAAGGAGACTTATTAGGCTTCTTATATTTTCTGTCTTATGTAACTCAATAACAACTGGCAATGCTTAGTCTGTCCATACTGCTGAGCGGCATAATCATCCTGCCTCAGGATCTCGGCCAATCAGAACACAGTGGGCTTTTGGGGGGCTTAAAGAGACAGAAGCATCTACTGATTGTTTAAGAGAGAGGCTGAAATGAGAGCTTGCATGAAGTTTGGCAATTCAGTTTAGCATTAGCCTCCAACAGCCAGCATTCACACTGCAATTTCTCCAGAAATTGCACTGTCTTGTTTACAACTCACATTTTAATTTATTTTATTTATGTTGTTGGTCATTTGTGCTTTTTATATCTATATTTGTATATATATTTATAATAAACACCTATTTTTAATCTAAACTTTTTTACATAATAGTCCTGTCTAAACTTTACTTTTTTCCCAGCTTTGTTGTCCTTGTTTTTAGCTGTTCTGTCTATTCCTGTGTTCATTGAGAGCAATGGAAAAAACTGAGTCAAATTCTTTGTATGTGTTCACATTATCAGCTATATTTGAAGCTCCCTCTCTGCAAGGATCTTTGAATCCAAACAGTAAAAAGTCAGTATCTTGCTCAAGGACATGCAGATTGGAGGAGCCAGGGATCAAACCACCGACCTTCTGTTTAGTGGACGACCATTCTACCCCCTGAGCCACAGTCGCCCTGATTTGCTTGCATTGTTTTTATTTCATGTGTGTATATGTATTGCAAACATTTCCCGCTTCTAAAATATGAGGATTTACAGTTCTTCTTTTTTCTATTGTAAAATGAATATCTTTGGGTTTGGTAAACTTAGATGGACAATTTGCTGACATTTCATAGACTAAACCAACCTAACTAACCATTATATCCAACTATAGGTGTAATATAAAGTCAGTTGCCAGTTTATTAGGTATGCCTATCTTAAACTAATGCAGTCTGATAGAACAGCCCTATATTGTACCTTCGTGATGGTTGTAAGCGTTTTTTGTTGAAACTGTTTTAGAGATGTAGAGGTGGTGATTCAAATCAGTTTAGAGGATGTCATTTGTAGTACTGTGGAATTATGTTTAGTATACCATCAGTGATAAAGACACGGTGGAGAAAATATAAAAAACACATTGTAATGCCATACAACACATCACCACAAACTACAGCCTCCAAAATCATTCAGTTGAATCAACACCTCTCTAAAATAGTTATAGTGAACAGATGTGTCTGTGTGATGGCTAACCTTTTTCTCTATGTTCTCTGCTTGTCTAACAGGGCAGCACAAAGGTCCCTTCTCTGCAACAAGTCGGCTGTACATGGAGACCCCCAGTTGGTCAGGTCAGTGTGTGTGTGTGCGTGTGTGCGCACATCTTGTTTTTCTCACTCGACAGGACCACATCCAATGGGTTTACTGATACATGTGCTCAGACTTCTACAGCACAGCTACGCAGGTGTGTGCGAGTGTGTGTGCGCAGAGGGAGAATGTGCTGACTGCAGTAGTTTGGTTCTGGGCATGCCCATTACAAGTGGCTATAAATCCTGAGCGCAGTGCTCTCACTGTGTCAGCAGTCCAGCCAATGAATGGATATTAAACGCCACAAAAAAGCCTCTTTAATTCTGCCTGCCTCCGCTACGCCACTGCACACTCCCTCCCCCTCTCTCTTTATCTAGCATTCTATCTATCCATCTGGCTTTTTTCTTTCTCTCGTTTTCTCTTCTCTTCCATCCCTCTTGCTCCTTCCCTCTCGCTTTCTTTCCCTTCCTCTGTAATAAATAAATAAAAAGAAGAAAAGGGTCCCTTAGCCCTGCCAGACATGTTGGGGTGAAAATATCCACAGCTGAGACCATGGTATTCTGTGGCATCAATGAAATATTATTTACAACTAGTCATTTTGGCCTTTTTTATCTGTAGGCCTGCACATGTACCCTCTCACTGTGCTTTGATCATAGATTAGAAGAACGCTGGCTTAAGAAAGGCTACACGGTTGTTGAAAATGAGGAGGGATTCGAAAATTCTAGTGAGTCTGTAGACAAAGAATTCTTGAATGCTCTCAGATGTGGAGCATGTAGTAGTAGTTGTTAGTCATGCAGAGACATTTTGAAAGCGGAGATAACTGAATACTCAAATGTCTATTGTTAAGATGCTGACTGTTTAGTTCAGACCAAGCCTTATGTTGGATTAACTTGTGCGCTAGCTTTAGGATCTTAAACACAAAGTGATTTGCCGTTATGTTTCCCAGTTTCCACTGCCTGCATGGTGTGTTTTAGTGCAGACTCGTAAATGCTGGTTGTAAATGCTCAGTCCTAACGTTACCCTGCAACTCAGCACTCCCTTCCAAACCTCTGTGCAGCTTGATCATAAAAAATGTATCATTATTATTTCTATTAAATTTGTGGTTCTGGAGCGTGACCCTGGCTGTATGTGTGGCCATCTGTCCTATCGGCACATCAATACCAATCTAATAACAGGAGGAAAGATCAATCACAACCATCTTAGATCTGTGGAAATATACACAGTGCATGTGTTTTCTCTGCAGCAATGGACCTCCCCATCGTATTATCTCCATGGTTCATGGTATGTATGCCT
The DNA here is from genome assembly GCF_021292245.1 of Micropterus dolomieu. Lineage (NCBI taxonomy): Eukaryota > Metazoa > Chordata > Actinopteri > Centrarchiformes > Centrarchidae > Micropterus > Micropterus dolomieu. Next base: position 753,508 of record NC_060163.1, on the reverse strand, counting down.
CTGAGTGCTTGTCATTGGGTTTAGTATGTTTGGTTTTACATATTTTTTTGCTTCACCAGAACATACCACAGAGACAAAAATGATTTATGAAATGAAATGATTTATTAAATTATTATTAGAAGAGACTGATCTGAAAATCTGAGAGCAAACACCATACTGCACCCTCATTCATTATTTTATAGTACAAATCAATTTAATCAACGTATGCCAGGAAGGAGTGACAGGAATTCAGAATACACATAATAAGCTGGAGTACACACACACACACACACACACACACACACACAGTTACCCCTCCCTCTCCATAATATCAATTACAGCTTGGCCTGGTTTAGCCTCTATCAGTGCTCGTCAGCAGGGCTCCAGGCCCAATCAAGCCTCTGCAGCCCAATCACACTGACATGGCAGCTAATTGGAAAGTTGTGCATGGCTCAAAGAGAGGATCATTGTTGGAGAGAGTTGTGGCTCCTTTGAAGCTCCATGATGAGATGTGTGTTAGTGATATGGTACAAGAGCAATTTTGTTAGATGTGTACCGATATACAGGGTTGATATTGGCCTTTTATTGAATTCTAGTATCAAGAAAATCATACTTATTATACTTTGTTTTTGACAGATTTGCAAATATTTAGGACATCACAACAAAAACTATCGGTATGGTTGGAATCAAGTTGAGCTAAACCAAACTAACTAAATAACCAGTGTCTCTTGGGAGTGATATGCTGATATGTCTCTCTGGTGAAGCTTGTTGAAAAATAAATAAATAAATAAATAGTCTTAGTCATTTATAGGAATGATGACCTAAACTGCATTTCCCCCTGATTTCTTCCAAGTTGGAATGGCAAGCTCCCCATGCATTACAGCCATTTGTCGCTGTAACCTCTGTGTCTGTCTGGGGAGGGTGTAGGCTGCCATGTGGCTCCTCCAGCAAACATTTTCTTTTCCCCCCTTAGTGAGCAGCTTCACTCAGAGGGTGGGGTTTTACCCTAAGTTCTCGCTACCCCTTTTAGAGCCAACCCCCTCTCCGTGCAGGAGCCCTGACCACTGATGCTACATCCACACTTGATATTGATCTTCGTACATGTGGGGATTTTTGCACCGTTTTAGAAATAATCTTCATCCATACTAACACTGAAAAAGCCTGAAAAAGCATATCACATGACCATTCAGGTACACTGGGAATGTGTGCTGGTGTAAACAGGAAGCAGATTGTCTACTCTGCAGTTGGTTGCTTAGTTGCAGAAAATGCCACCAGTGTGTTTTTCCTGTCAATCGCCGTCAAAAAGATAGCATGGCGTCTTTGTGTACTTCGATTTAAATCTTTTTTCCCTCAACAAGACACAAAATGAACAGTAACATTTTGTAAATGCTGCAACAGTAAACAATGTTTACTATAAGCTGCTGATCGCCAGAAATAGACTTTTCAAGATCACAGAAACAACAAATGTGAATGATTAATGTTGTACCCTTTCTTTTTAAAGCCTTCAACTCTGTGGTAAGTTCCCTAAACAAGTGTACTTCTCTGGCACCCTGTAAAGCCTCATGAAACTTGTCCTCTCAAAATTAATTTAGTTGAAGGTCTTCTGCTGCCCAGAGGTTAATGGAAGCTGTTGTTGTTCCTCTAGTTTGGTAATTATTCTCCTACACGGCTACTCCTACTCTTACGCTCTTATTTTACGTTTGTCACATATATGCCATCAGTCATCAGTTCCATATGGGAAGTATAGACAAAAAGTAAAATAAACACAGACTAAGACAAGACAGTGGTTTAATCCAATCAGAGACATTTGACTGATCCCTGAACGCAAAAACTAATCCAAACTTCACCTGTGACACTGATTTCTCTGTGCTGATGGGCAGGCAGGTGCACACATAAGACATAAAAAGGGGCTTCAGCACCTGCCCTTTTTCTTCCTCAGGAGAAAGATCCCTTTTATCTGGGGTGCTTTTTTTATTTTAAATAAATGAATATACAGTATATTAATTCCAGTTTGCACACAGCTTCCCCTTCAAACAAATATATTTATTAAGTAAAAAAAATCTAAATATCAGGTCAGAAAAGACTTCAGAAAAGTTCAGATGCCCTCTCTCTCTCTCTCCTTCTCTGGCTCGCCCTGCATCCCGCATGCAGCAGCACAACACACAGACAGACAAATCCTTGGATACACGTAAGCATGTTTAGCTCAGTCGGTAGTGAGCAGTACTCCCGATGGGAGTATGACCGATTCTAAATAACTGCGGACTGTTTTTTTGCTTATTTTCATTTCCCTGAGGAAATTCAGGGGAGTCCAATCACACCTTTACTGATGGCTGAGGTGTGTCAAGCAAGCCAGAGTCTCTTTAGAATGTCCTTCAGAACTTTTCAAAGTAAAAGCTCTCAATAAACTCGACATAAAGCATTGCTGCAAAAAATGTTCTCGCGCTTTCATTTTGGAGACACAAACACTGAAGAGGAAGTAATTGTGTTAGTAACTGTAGCTGTCATGACAGAGATCTATTTCAACTCCAGCCACAATCAATTTATTTATTTATTTTTAATTTATCTGCTGTTAAAGCAATCTGGCGGCGGGCCAGATATTATTGCTGGCAGCCGGTTCTGGCCCGCGGGATGCCTATTGCCGACCATAGCAGTAGGACCTAACATTTGTGTCTAATAACGTCATCACAATCACCACATTGATATGCAAATTAGGTGTTAATAAATTAAAATGTGCTCATTTGCACACCTTTGATGAGTCACTGCAGGTGAATAGTATAATCAAGCCTATGTTTAAATATGCAGATTAGTTTGTTTTGGTTAATTTAGAAGAAATCTACAGATGCAAACAGAAGGAGGGCAGTTGGGATAAGTGTCATATAATAACAACAATAATAATGTATTTGATCAATACATTAATGTATTCAGGCAATTCAGTATTCTGTTGCTTGGCTGTGTGAAGATGAAGATTATCTTTACTCATTTGGCATCTTGCTTGTGAAACAAAAAGTAAAAGTATTTAAATAACATTTATTTTAATTGTGCCTGCAGCTCAATGCCACAGTTCAGTGTGAAGATTTTTGTTCATTTTGTAATGTCATGTATCCCAACAACCCCGCGACCCTGTACGCTGGATAAGCGGTTGACGATGGATGGATGGATGGATGGATGGATGGAACCCAATAACATCAAAAGAATTTATACGATTTATTGCCTTGTGAAAAATAATCAAATTATTAATGAGAGCTTATTAACGTCCCTCTCCTCGGTGCAGTCATTGATTCTAAATATATACTAGAGTAGTAAATAGAGGCCATGTTTGCACGCTCCCGCGCCCCCCCCCCCTTAAGGGACACAACCCTTAAGAACCCTATGAAATTCATGATATTACAGTGATCTATATACAAATAGATTCATTAAAGTATAGTATATTATAATCCTTATGCCTTGCTAATATGATGGGTCAAATATCTACATTTTAAATCAGATAGTGCAGAGAATTAAAGCAAACCAGGTAGTCTTCCGTGTGTGAGATCTGCACTGTTTTCTGGGGTTTACCTTTTGACATCGCCCACCATAAGGGCTGCAGTACTGCAACAAGTCTGGATTAACGAAACGCCTCAAACCTATTAGGTTGATCTGAGTTTCGGAGAGTTTGACAACAATACGAGTTTGCTAGCATTGTAACGATTACTCATTAACAGAGCAGCTTAACAATCAACCGTAAGAGTTGTATGCAGTAGGTTGTCCATTTGTCCAGTCACAAGGCTATTAAATAAAACAGTCCCTTCACTCATGGTTTCAATAGTAAACTGTCATAGGAATGACAATTACCGATAAAAACCATTATATTCTAACCAGAAACATTTAAGAAAACATAAATTAAAAAGTATCTTTTGTATTTCATGCAAATAGGAGGTTTTTCAGTAATTTTTAACAAAGCTCCCGTCGCTGCTATTCTGAGGGGCGGCCTTTAAAGCTGATATACTATAAGATCCTCAAATTCCACTGGACGCCATGAGAAACTTACTCACTCTTGTGTTTTGCATGCAACATCTTAATTATTAGCTAGTAAACAAAATATGTCAGATGTGATACGTATAAAACAGAAGTTTAAATGGATTGAAGATAAAACCGAGTTTGCTTTCTCTATCTGTGACAGCTGTGCTTAACTCTGGACCAAAGTCTTTTTACTGGTTTTATCCTGCATCACATAAGCATCGGACATCTTGTTTTGTTTAAAAATCCCAGAGATAAATGCCAAGTCATGCTAATGGATAGAGAAATGTTTCCTGGGAAGAGTCATTTTTTTATGGATTGTTTCGACGATGCCACGAGTGTTCCTTACAGTTATTTGATGATTGATTTTAAAGCTAAGACACCTGCTTTCAGACCTGCCTGTTGTGTATGTGCATAAGAGAAAGTAAATAAACATGTCTTATCGCATTAAAAGAAACCTGTCTTTACTGCAAACTTTGCACGGAGCATCTCCATCTCAGAGAGTGAATATTATTAAATCTGCATCACCAGACCTTTTGGTATCATTATGCAAAATAGCTTACAATGTTTTAAAAGGTAAAATTCCTTTAAATAAGACACAGTATCAAAAATTAAAAAAGAAGAAGGCGGGGATTAGACTGCTCGCCAATAAAAAGGCTTGCGCTTCAAAGAAAAAGAAGATGCTGCTTAAACAGTCCGGCGGTTTTCTTCTTCCCCTCCTGAGTATCGCTGTGCCTTTTATAACGAGTCTTATTACTTCAAGACAAACTTAGATAACTATGGAGTATGCACAATTAATGTTTCTGGTACCTAAACAACAGCTTGATCTTTTAAGAATACCACGAGTCTATTCGAGAAAATGTTGAAAATGGCTTGGATCGTACTATAAAAGACATTCTAGATCAAAAGACTGAAAAAACAAAATATTCCATCACATTGAGATTTCTCACCATGGTAAAACAAGGAGAAAAAGACCAGAACACACTAACTTTGTCAATGCCGGTCGCTGAGGATTTTCAGTCTTCAGAGCAGAAGAATCAAGAAGGAAGAGACTTTGTTTTTGAA
>NC_060163.1:747829-748448 GCF_021292245.1 Micropterus dolomieu | reverse complement strand
CTAAACAACAGCTTGATCTTTTAAGAATACCACGAGTCTATTCGAGAAAATGTTGAAAATGGCTTGGATCGTACTATAAAAGACATTCTAGATCAAAAGACTGAAAAAACAAAATATTCCATCACATTGAGATTTCTCACCATGGTAAAACAAGGAGAATTAAAGCTGCAAGCAGCGTTGGGCGGGCCCTCGCACTTGTAAGCGCGTCTGCGCGTGAGCCGGCCGAGTTGCACATTCTGGAGCTCTGCCGGTGCGGCTGTGAATTTGCTACGCGGTTCCGACGCCGCATGAAGGTGCTATATGTCACTTCCTGTGTCCCCTATGTGGAGCTACATAGCACTTGCCGCTATGAACATAAATCGGTATTGGTGTGTAGATGTCTGCGGGGTGGGAGAGTTATCAAGCACGTAAAGTTTGTTTCAGATGTGAGCATGTACACTGAACAATAATGTACCCAAACAATAAAATAAATTCCTTTTATATTTCCCTGCCTTGTTGTTTATGTGTACATACAGAGGAAGAATGTGAGAACAGCACACATTACATCGTTACTGTGTGTTAGAGCATGTGAGAACAGTGGATACTTTTAATACAGCCCACACCCCTAATACTGTGTAAC
>NC_060163.1:746271-747729 GCF_021292245.1 Micropterus dolomieu | reverse complement strand
AGCTAGAACAAAAAATAAAAACATTAGAAACTACCCTTGCTACCTCCCCACAGGAACACATGCTGAATGATCTGAGAAAATCAAAACTTGAATTAAATGAAATTATTAATAAAAAGACCCAATTTCAGTTGCAAAGACTACGCTTGGAGAACTTTGATCATGGCAATAAATCCGGCAGATTCTTAGCCAGCCAATTGAAATTGAATAAAGAAAAAATAACTATTTCTTCCTTAAAGGACTCAGGCTGGGAATCTGACTTATAACCCAGAAGAAATCAACAATGCATTCAGAGATTATTATAAAAACTTATATACATCACAAATTGATCCATCTAGCTCTAACATCGATGCATTTCTGAACAATATAGATTTGCCAAGGTTAGATGATGAACAGATCAGGGCTCTGGATTCACCTGTTTCAATGGCTGAACTCCAGGAAGCTCTCTTACATATGCCGAATAATAAAGCCCCTGGGCCAGATGGTTTTCCCGCTGAACTCTATAAGGAATTCTGGGAAATACTTGCGCCCACATTCTATAGGATGGTTATGCAAATTAGGGGTACTTGCATGTTGCCTCCAACAATGAACTAGTAGTAGCAGCTACTAACAGACAAAATAATAATAATAATAAGGAATTCAAACAGAAAATATGGGGGGTGGGAGGGGCACGATGGGAAGCTCCACTACCTGACAGTTGTGGGGTGCCTGTGTCACAACTACCCTCCAATTTTAATTGCACCTTAGTTACCACACACCTTATCTTTACTCCACCATACAACACTTCACAATCCATGACATGCATCCGCTCTTGACCTAGGGTTCTGGGGACTCGGGCTTGTGGCCTTTGCTCATTTCTGGGCGGGTGGTGTGTCCCTGGGCCTGGGGGCCCGTTGTCTCTTCTCCTCGCCTGGGCCCTCTTCGGCAGAGGTGAGGCTCCCGCTGCTTCCCCCTGCCAGCTCTCTCACAGTGGGGGCATTCGGGACTCTCTGGGGCGCATGGCTGGCGTTGTCGGGGTAGGTTTTGGTGCTCCTCCTTGGGGGTGCTTGACTGGGGGGGCGTGGCCCCCAACCGGGGATGAGATCGGCCACTGTAGGGAGGGATGCCTCTGGCTGGGCTGGGGGACCGTTGGCCTATGTAACTTTGATTTTGACAGTGTGTTCGGCCATTTGACTGTATAAGTGACTTATACAATGAACTTATGCCTAGATGTTTTGGGAGGTAAGACTATTCAACAGAGAACCGGTATAATACATTGTGATCAGCCTGACATAAGCAATCGATAATGTAGGAAACAGCAGACAATTGTACATAATCGTTTGCATCAATGTGTCAAAGCATTTGCAATTTGTTCAAAACAATGAGAAATTGCTTTTACGATGTGCACAAGTGACGAGATGATATGGGGGTTGAACCATGGGCGTAAATCTCATCTAACAGTAGGGGGGGGGGGGGGGGGGG
>NC_060163.1:728772-746251 GCF_021292245.1 Micropterus dolomieu | reverse complement strand
CAATAAACATAAAATTTCTCAAGCAATTTTTGAACGGGACACAATTAATACAGCCAAAATTGTACTTGTATAGGATACGTTTACACAGAGAAAAGTCTTACTACTATTTTTCTGTGAAGCAACACAAAGCAATAGTTGTTTGAATATGACTTAAGTTCATAGGTTCACCACGCGGTCATATTATCCTAAATAACTTGCGTCCTCTAGGCTACATAGTAATTATGTTTCGTCTGGGACAGAGGATGTCTCTTACATACATATATACATATATATTAGATATTTAACGGCAGCAGGCCAACTGATCCGCCACTAAACATTATAATGTGCAAAACCCAACGCAACGGTAGATCTACGGTATTAGCCTAATATCGGTTCACACACAGGATTATCGCTGTAGTAAGAGATGCACAGATTACATTTTTCCTGGCTGATTCCAAATACTGATATTTTTAAAAAGTCTGACCTGCTGATTCTGATTTTATTTCTTTCTGAGATCTATAACTGACAGATCTCATAAGTGGTACCCAGTAAACAGGTGGCTGATTAGAGACAGAGTTACTGGGTTATTGCACAGGAATTGTTCCTGACATTGTGAGGCAGATATCAGCTGTTCATCAGAGTGTGGCTTATGGGAAGATCAGAAGATCAGCAGGAGCTTTATTGCCAAGTAGTGTTTTACACATACAAGGAATTACATATATTGATGCAGAAATATATAAATATGTAATAAACAAATGCAAGTTATATAAGAATAACAGAAGAATAGAGAAAAATAATACAACTGTAAAACAATAATAAAAAAAATAAAAATAAAAATAAATAGCAATGGAACAACAATGATTTACAAATAACAACAAATTAACAACAAATATGTGCAATGGGAAGAAACTGTTCCTGAGTCTGTTGGTTTTGGCGTACAGTGCTCTGCAGCGCCTACCAGAGGGGAGAAGCTGGAACAAGTTGTGTCCGGCGTGAGATGGATCTGCAGTGATGTTTCAAAATGTTTCAAAAACAACTACAGCTTTTATTTGTAGGAGTGCACTGACTACAAAGAACAAAACATTTGCTGGGAACAAGCCTACTTAAGATTACCGACATCACGGAGCATAAATATTTTTCTTTCATATTAGACTATATAATAATTTAATTGAAATATACACTTTGTATATACTAGTATTATTAACCATACTATTTCATAAAAATCGTTTCAAAACATAGATGCCAGTAAAACTACAATACAATACTCTCTCTTGCTTCTATGTTTCTAAAATGTCAACAAACAGCATGGCTCCACAAAACAGAGAGAGAGAGTTCATTCACACAAGTTACAGTACCACTGTCACAATCCTGCGATCAAAACGGAAAGAATGTCTGCCAATATATATCCCACTATCGTCTGTACCTTTCATACAGCGCAGCGAGCCACCATATTGGCGTAATAATCGCGGATAATAAAGCAGCATGAAAGTGGTTACATGAGAAAAACCGCAATCCATAGCCTGGTATCAACTGATCCAGCACAACAGTTTGGCCCGTGCACGGAGCAGCAGCACAGAGTCAGGATGATAAAAGATGTGTTCGATCACCAAAGCTGAGCCCTCACTTTAGGAGAAAAGCAGAATGATGGTTTTTCCTCTGGGCAAACTTATAGAGTTTTTCAGAGAGTCCGCCGACTCGTTGCGGCCCCGCAGTGCTGTTTAACATTTTCCACGCAGTTTAATAAACGTTACGATCCGACCGTCATTGAGCTCGTAGTGGTTTCCTCCACCTGTTTGTTATGCTGCATATGTTTACCCTTTAAAGTAAGTTCAGTTTCACAGCATCATCCAGATGACTCCCGCTGTTCTAATGTTTTGCAATCCTCTCAGAAAGATGAAGATGAAGACAGGTACAGGATGGTCTCCCTCAAAACCAAAGGTGCTCATCAGGTCAAGCACGGCGCTGTCAGTGGGACAGTGTCCATTTGACGTTAGCTTGCTGTTAGCGATGTTGCTGACCTGTTGCTATCTGCAGACTATTACAGCTCTTACACACAGTACAATACACAAAACTGTGCAGCAGTGTGACAAAGTTAATATAAACTAGCCAGGCTACTGACTGTCTGTACATTCATTAAATTACAGTTTTCTGTTTTCTGCAGCTTGTCGCTAAGTTGGAAGCAGCAGGCTGACTCGTAACCTCACTCCACTCGGCCTGTTAGGCCCACCCCTTAACCAATCACAATTTTAGAAACGTGACAGGCATCTATATAAACGAATCAGAGGCCTCTCTTAAAAAAACATCATAGTCCGTCACAGCTCAGGGTCAGAGGTCATTCTGTGTGCACGGTTCGTGCTCGGGCCTTAATAACTAAAACGCACAAACATAGAAGGGTTCCACCGCTTTGCGGTTTGAACCCTAATAATAATAGTTACACTTGAGTTGATAAAGCTTGGTATTGTTACGTTATTGGTGGTGTTTACACACTCTACTGAGCTTCAAAAACTGTTAAACGTGCACAATGTTGAGGTGAAAACTGAATATATTGGGGTGGGGGGCCTTTAATCCATACTATATGTATCTATTTACACTTTTGTGCTGTGTTTCTGAGAAATTAATATGCTGTATCTCAAGACATTTTAGGTCCAGCGCGACTGTGCGACAACAGTGGAGGTCTAGAGTGGGACCCCAAGCGCTTTATTAATTTTCTTTTCTAACAATAATTAATGTCTGAGAGCAAGGTATGATACAGTCTCAGTCTGAGTTGTTGTGCTCTTACAGAAGAACTCTATAGGTTAGAGTGAAATAGTTATTTCAAAAGCAATAGTTATGCTTATCCGTCCTCACTTTGGTGCGGAACAGTGATTAGCTTTCCAGGAGCTTTAAGATCTAAAGGGGGAGGAAATTCAGGCAATGGGACCTGAATGGGTTATGGTTCATATGTTGATGGATGTGGGTCTTGTCAGTTACATTTGTATTATTAGGGTTCAAACTGCGAAGTGGTAGAACCCTTCTATGTTTGCGTGTTTTAGTTATTATTAGGGTTCATACCTCGTAGCGGTAGAACCCTTCTATGTTTGTGTGTTTTAGTTATTATTATTATTTGTTGTCTGCCAGGCCGGCTCAAATTCCTGTGAGCTGGAATGAGCTAGAAACATGAAACTTGGGGGAATAACTGGAAATGGTGTGCATGAGCTTGCATAGAAATATGAACTCAATCGGCCACATGGTGGCGCTATAATTAAGGCTTAAAAATGCAAACTTTGAAAGGCCACGCCCCTCAAGCCGTAAGTCCAATTGAATTGAAATTTCTCACACAGGTGCAGCTCAATGTGCTCTACAAAAAAGCCACAAGGACCATGAAGGTCCGCCTATAAAATTTTTCCGCCGTTTTGAATTTTTTGAAAATCACATTTTTGACATCTACTAGACCGTAGCTCTGATTGCCACCAAATGTTCAGTGAATCTTCATTGGATCAAGCTTATTAAAAGTTGTAAAAAAAGCATGTCGATATATATTACTTTTCAAGATATGGACCAATGAACTTCAAAGGGGCGTGGCTTTGGACATAAATGAACACAAATCAGCAAAACTCACAGGATATGTTCAGATAGGTGCCTCGGATATACCTGGACAGTTTGATGTACATACACCACTAGGGGGCGCTACAAGCGCAAGAAAGATGCTTAGCATCACACAAATTACACTATAAATCACATATTCATTCTCCAATCATCACAGATCTCTCAGGATATGTCCTCATAAGTAACTGATACAAGCCCTGAAAGTTTCATTCCAACTGAACACCAGGGGGCGCTATAAATGCAAACAAACTGCAGGTGTTAAAACACAAATCAGGCTCCAAAATACAAATTGTTTGTCCAATCAACACAAAACCTCCAGGATATGTCTACATAAACATCTCACACATACCCTGTGAGTCTCATTCAAATCGATCACTAGGTGCTATAAATGCATCGTAACTGTATGTGGAATGATACAAATCAAGCTATAGATCAGAAAATGGTTGTCCAATTGTTACAAAACTTGCAGGATACATTTCATAACTATATCTAACCACATGTGTGAAGTTATTTTGATGGCAATATTGCGAAAAAAGGTGTGAACCTGCGAATCGCCGCTTGCAGCTACATTTATTATTATTACATAATGGCAAATAAAGTTAAATACTTGATGTATTTTATTCAAATAGCCTTTAACTCCACATTGTGCTACAAACATATGTGTATCCACTTTGTGGCGTCTCAGTCTGGTCCAATTTCCAGCTTAACCCGCCTGACAAAGTCTTCAGCATCGCTGGGGTTAGCAAAGATGTGCGACCGCTCCTTGTGTGTCACCAGGAGTCTAGCTGGAGGTATCATGCTGTAGCGTAACTCTTTTTGCTTCTTGTGCACAACTAACATGTCCTGATAAAACCTCATGGAGTGGTTCTTGTAAAGTACCTGTCTCTTCATCTTCATCAATCCTGTGTGCCTTCTCCACAGTGAGTTTTGTGCCTAACGGTGTCAGCTCCAGCACCTCTGGTATCCAAATCTCCAGAAAGGCTCAAGCGTCTTTACCCTCTGCTCCTTCAGGTAGATTGACAGGTGTTACTGCATCTAAGAGACTGACACACCCACACCGCAGTCATTCCAACACAAGAGGAAGCAAGATTCTCTGCATTATCGCCATCACAAGAGGACGCATGATTCCAAAATTCTCTGCATTATCGCCATCACAAGAGGACGCATGATTCCAAAATTCTCTGCATTATCGCCATCACAAGAGGACGCATGATTCCAAAATTCTCTGCATTATCGCCATCACAAGAGGACGCATGGGGGGGGGAACTCCCAGACCTGGCATCACGTTTCCGAAACAGAGGTCAGCTAAAAAGGCCTCGCGTTCTTCTTTTGTCTCACTCCCTTTACGAAGCTCTCCTGAAACTTTTCTGCCTTCGAAAATGTTCTGCCCAGAAGACCTCTGCGACCTTTAGTTTTTTTTTTTTTGGCCACTTACAGGAGCGGGAAGCTCTATTTGACTATTCTCTAAGATTTTATCTGGGATGAAATTTCCTCAGAGTAACTCATTTCTTTAGATTCACCTCAACAACGTTTAATCATATTCACAAGGTCTCGCGAACCTTTAGTGATTGATTGTGAAGTTATTAATTAATTTAACTTAAGTATCTTTTCATTAAGAAGCAACCAACAAGTTTTCTTTTTGAAACCTTATCTCATTTGAATTAACTTTAACTACTTCATCGGCCAATGAAATCTGTAAAGTATGTCAAACAAATAACTGACCAGTAACATTGAGGACTCCCGGCATTGGTATCCTGAGCCACTGAACAGAGTTAACCACGTCTACTGTTAAGACTGTTCCCTGCCACTACCCGTCAAAGCCGGAAAGAGCCCAGGGCCAACCCACTGGCAACTCTCCAGTTCTGCCACTGCCTTGTGCCAAGCCCCACCAAAAGGCAGTGAACGCAACCGACCGGACCACCAGCTGTGGACCTTCAAAGCGATGGACAGGCTGAGGAAACAACAAAGCAGTAAGGTGAACAAACTGGACATTCTGTGGTCAGGTCAATGTCACTATAGCTCTGAATGTTTAGCTAGTTACAACTAGTGATAATGTTAGGATTCACAACCTGCATCCAGTTGCTAATAGCCAAACAGAATCCACGTAGAACCCTTTTAATTCTGAGGATTCCCTCCTCAGATTTCAGAATGAGATATGTGTTTGACTGATTATCAATAACTAATTGTGGTAACGATTAAACTATACCCAAGAATTCTTAGCCCCTTGGGCGGACAGCAAAGCTAGGTGGTGCCCCTTCAAACGAGTTTATAAAATTAATATGTCCAAGTATTAATATTCATAATTTTATTAACAAGTGTAGATTCAATACAACACACAGAGACAGTTGTGACTTCAGAGACATAATATTGTCAGTGTGCTACCCGTCCTGTACAACATGATTAATGGCAGCATAAAGCTCATTAATTAACTCACTGATTAGGAAGTAAGCTAGTTTCATTACCATAAGGCTCCTCCCAATCCCCACCAACATTTACAGCACTTTCTCTCTTTTCTCACAGCCCCGAATGACCAGCTCCCTAAAGATAGTGCAGATAGCTTTGAGTATCTGCATTTCTGTGTGACTTTGCTGTTCTTAGCATATTTATTCAGTTAATTATTTAATGTTTATTAAGTTGGAATCCTTGACTGTTAAGGCAGAAAAGAAGCATCTGCCTCAAACAGAAAGAAAGAGCAGCAAGCAGCAAGGAAAACACTTTCATGCATACTCACACACACACAAAGAGCAGCATCCTGAACCATTCAATTACAAAAGAGGACAACAGGGAGGATGGGAATAAGAAGAGGAAGAAAACTACGAAGCAGAAGACACAGATCAATCTTTTGACTTCTTGAATGATGAAGTACACAGGGAGGTAGGAGGGCAGAGAGCAGGCTAAAACATCATCGACATCTGGCCTCTGCCTGCATTAAATGCCTATTTTGCTGTTTTAACACCCACAAAATAAGCTATGAAATAGGTCGTAAGTGGCATCAACACCATGTTACACCTCCCCACAGTGTACTCTCTCACACTGTCCTATTTTTTTTATCCCCAACAGACAACCTAGTGTGTGGGTTTCACATAGAAACGGTAGATTAGACTGCTCGCCAAAAAAAAGGTTTGCGCTTCAAAGAAAAAGAAGACAATGCTTAAACAGTCTGGCGGTTTTCTTCTTCCCCTCCTGAGTATCGCTGTGCCTTTTATAACGAGTCTTATTGCTTCAAGACAAACTTAGATAACTATGGAGTATGCACAATTAATGTTTCTGGTACCTAAACAACAGCTTGATCTTTTAAGAAGACCACGAGTCTATTCGAGAAACTGTTGAAAATGGCTTGGATCGTACTATAAAAGACATTTTGGATCAAAACACTGAAGATCTTCATGAAAAAGCAACAAAATATTCCATCACATTGAGATTTCTCACCATGGTAAAACAAGGAGAAAAAGACCAGAACACACTAACTTTGTCAATGCCGGTCGCTGAGGATTTTCAGTCTTCAGAGCAGAAGAATCAAGAAGGAAGAGACTTTGTTTTTGAAGAAGTTTTAAAAAAACATGCCAAAAAACAGCAGAAATACAGCTCAGCATATTTTGGATAAAATGTCCTCCTCAAAAAACATATCTGCATGGACTGATCGTGGGGAGTTTGTGTTTAATGGTAATGTTATTCAAGGGTCTCGTGTATGATTTGATAAAGAGGAGTGACTGCTTCTCACAACGTGTCTGACAGCCAGAGACCTACAGGTTGGGATAAATATTTGCAATCGTTGGCTATACTGAATATAGCTTTATCAGTTGTACCAAATCAGCAGGTCAAAAGAAAAATTGACGGGTTTAAGAGGAAGACTTGTGGAGAAAATTCTCCTCCTATTACTGGACCAGCATCTACACCTCTTGTTACCAGAGGGCGATTAGCAAACAATGAAACAAGTCCCTTTGTATCTCCTGAAATGCGATTGAGTGATTGGATAACTTTTTAATTGTATATCGTTATTGGTTTTAAATAAATACATAGAGACATAACTTTATCATTTCAAAGTGTTTTTATTTATATCACCATAATAACAACGTACACGTTTCAATCTATAAATCATTTTGATAATGACTGGCACACAACTTCTAATATTATTATACACACTTAAAAGAATCTGATATGATTGGACACACTGGTTACATTCTGCATAATTATTTTGACCACATACAACTGAGGGTCGTATTTTTTTCACAAATTTGCACACCATAAAATCATTGCATGACCGTTTATTACTATATTTAGTCATTACATTGTCATAAGATAACCCTCTATCCATATAGTAAAGAAAAAACACACAATGCTGACCGCACACTACAGAATCCACATCTTGCACTTGTCTATCAGAATGTTACGTGGACTTACAATTACTGTTGAGAAAGACAGAAAAGGATTCAGGAAAATGTGAGTATACCGGAGAGTTCCCAAAACTGTCAAAGAATGGTCCCACACCCTGCTTGTTAATATAGATAGCGACCCAGTGTTGTCCTCCCAGGTGGGAGGGGTCTGTGTTTACCACCAACATGGCAGGTCTCTTTTTAATAACTGATTTAGGAAGTTGGTCACTAGCAAATACTCCAAGAAAGACACCTTGCTTTACTACCTTATCAAGTACTTTCGACAGTTCTATCGTTTTCTTACTATCGTTTGTTAAAGTTAGAAAAAGTCAATAAGAACCTGTCTTCTTGATGATATCTCAATTATAGAATCATATGTGGCGTAAATAACCGCATTTATTGTGTGTTGAAGCGGAGTTCTAAAACGAGCCTCTAATCTAACACTATCGTTTTTTATTAGTGACATATGGTGTCCGCATCCTTCGTCAGGGCTCAGGTTAAAACAGAACATACTATATATACATATATTTTGAAGGATATTGTTGGCCGTCAACGTATAAACATAAAAACTCTATATGATAATGGTTAAATGTAAATGGATTACACGCATAACTATCTGATGATCTACAAATGATCTACAAATCCTACTACAATAAATTTAGGTATTTGTCCCAAGAATACATTTTCTTGATTACAAACACGAGTGCCCATTGGAACGCTAAAATATTTAAGACAGACAATGTCTATGGGATATTTAACGTTGCCATGCGTTAATGCCTTAGCGTGTGCTAGCTTAACAGCCGGAGATATAGTGACTTTCTTTACAAACAGGCTTGCTGACATAATGTTAACCCGAAAGTCGTCTACAGTGTTGCGCATTAAGCAAAATTCGTTTTTAGCTCTTATGAATTTTATCTTGAGGTCTAAAAAACAAGTCAGAATGTAAAGGGGATATTAGCTCCACTACACGGCCGCCTTGTGTGTACTCCATTCTTTTAACTAGTCCCTCATTGCGTCCTCCAGCCGTTGCGTTGTCCATATGACCTGCTGTATCCATACAAAATAGTCCAGATCCAAACTGTGTCTGCAGAGCGTCCTTTCCATAGTTCAAAAGGCACTCTATTATACCCCTGTAAGGATATGTGTTTGATGATTGCATTATGAGTCGGTCCCCCAACGATATGCCGACCTTTGAAAATATTGTACATCCAGGGTAGTTGATAAAGCCCACTTCGTCTGCTTGATCCAGGTTTCCGCCATTAGCTTTGTACAGAAACATATTAGATCCAGGTAGTCCTCTGTACTAGCGGGAATGAAAAATTCCAGGGGTGCAGAGTCTTATACCGCTGTTAGAGGAGGGAATTCGATGTAGACGCATTTCTCAATACTTGTTTGTGTTAACGGTACCATAAACAGGTCTAGCTCCACGCCCACTTGTGACAGGCTATGTACCAATGACATTCTTGTTAGAAATGTCTCTTGTCTTCTGACGTTTTGTCGACTTGCTTCTCCTTGCTTGTTTATTTTTTCTAGTCTTAGTATGGGTCTTCTTATTTGGTGTTCGGCTACGCCTCTTTGGTGGGGAACTCCCTCTTTTCCCAGGAGGTGGTTTTATTGGTCGGGGAGCCACGGCCACTATACCCGACCCCTCTTGACGTCTGTTCATGACGTTAGTAATAACATCCGTAGCTATGTTTTTAGCGGCTATCTGTAAATGAGGGGCAACAAATGTAAATCCTTTCTTGAATAAGGGGAATGCTAATCTAATCAGACCCCTAAAGATACCCCCTAACTCTGCACCATACTGAGCACCGAGATCGCTGTATCCTGGTAAATCACCACCCGCTTGGGCTGTATAATATGCAAAGTATTTGTCCGCATTGTGAGCATATGGATGGTACATGTTTGCTCCTTGTCTAATACTGACATTTTATGGTTCGAAAGTGTAGCTTTATTATCACTTTGACGTACGTAAAAGGGATATGTTGATTCTGATCTGTCTTGAGAGAAATCTCAATACTATCAATGTGTGTTTTGCAGAGCCTCAGATAGTGTGGTCTGTCAAGCATTTGTGATCATATGGTTGTTTGGCCCCTATTCTTAAAAGAGGGTCGTAACTATCCCCTACCATTTGATGATCAACAATATCGGTATAAACAAATATATTATACATCCCTACAATAACATTGGCAGGATGTGGCGCCAAATACGGCATCTGTGTCAACACTGTTTTAGTTCGTGGCTGAGATCTAAATGTTGCAATTCCCTTGTGAGTTTTAAAAGCCGCTCCAGGGATAAATCCCAACATTTGTGCAAGTTTTCCTTGAAACGTTAACTCTACGTCTCGTTGGTAAAATGCTTACTCTGTTGGTAATGTTGTTGTAATCAAGTTCAATTTGACCCATGTCGTTTTCAGATAAACAACTGTTTAGTTCAGCTATTATCCGTGACATTGTCAATAATGATAATAATCTTTATTTGTAGAGCACTTTTCAAAAACAAGTTACAAAGTGCTTTAACAAGTGTAAAGACAATAATACCCAAAAGACAATAATACAAAAACAATACAAGATAAAAGCAAGAAAACATTGAAAAGACTATAATACACGTTTAAGATAAATATAAAATTTGTAAAATAGAATAAAATAAAAGGGATAAAATAAAGTCAAATAAGATCGGGAAAGGCGTGTAAAATGGTTTCGGTGTCCTTAAAAGTTAGGGGGTGCAGATACAAGGAAAACAAAATGGGTCCTAAGACCGACCCCTGAGGCACATTTAACTGGACAAAACGAAGAGACATAGTTGTTTGCAGACACGCAAAACTTCCTATTTGACAGGTAGGGTGAAAACCATTCTAGGGCAGTACCAGAGATCCCCACCCAGTGCCTCAGTCTGTCCAACATGATGTTGTGATCAATGGTGTCAAAAGCAGCGCTAAGGTCCAGGAGTACCATATTCTATACATTGTTGTATAGAATCCCTGTGTCGCTGATAGAACTACCCTCTTGTTGTATTTTTTATCATACACAACAAATTTTGAGTCTTCTGATGAAAAAGATTTCCATGTTTTTGGATATTGTATTTCTATCAAACCCACCTCATATGCTGATTTAAAGTGTAAAGGCTTGGATAGTTTCGTTCTAAAGTTAGCTATTGTATTGCTCGGGTAAAATAATGCAGACGAGTTGCTGGGCAGGGTGGCAAAAAAATCCTCTGTATCCATTTATACGTGCATTTGTAATCTGCTAAGGTAGCTGAATGACCTGTTTTTCCAAAATCCACAAGTTAAATTTATCTGGTCATCCGACCCATTTGACTAACATCATGTCCCGGCCTTGTCTTTTCTTTCTAGATAAAATCTTTTCTATTTTAAATGATTTCTTTTTATCTATAATAACTTTTTGCATCTCTTGCTCATAAAATGTTCCCTGTAATATTTCGCCATCATAGTCTTTTAACCTGTAAACAGGAGGGTCCCTTGACACCCATTCCTTTATAGTAAAATATTCATCAGTATAATTTTGTTCATAAGCTTTTTTAAAAGGGCTGCGTAGTTTTGAAATTCTTACTGTATCGCCCACCTCATATTTAAAACGAATTACTCTTTTATCTTTTGTTTTATACAAGTTGTTAAATAAATACATAATTAAATACATCAATTGGTTTCATTTTAATACTACGATGATAACTATGATATATACTATGATATTAGATGGCAATATATCTACGTATCGTTTAGAATTATTGGCTGTTAAATAACGCCACATTTTAGATTTCAGAGTCCTGTTAAAGCGTTCTACTACAGATGCCTTAGTCTCATTTGATGTGGTAAAGTATACGATACTATTAATTTTCATCAACACATCGAAATCTTTGTTTAGGAACTCTTTTCCCTTATCTGTTTGAAACATATCGCAACATATCCATCAGCATTGATTATAAGTATACACTTTTCAGAAAATCAGTACAAGCACCTATGTTTTTACAAACCAAAGATTCAGTTAAGCAATACATCACATCAGCAACATCGACATGTTGTTTTCTGGTTAGCGTTAAAACGCACAAATCAATGCTAAAAGTACAAAAACAAAACACATGACCCATATGAAACTCATTACCATTCGAGTAGAGTAGATTTCACATCTGCATATTTATCCGCTGTCATTTGCACCATGGTATGCCATCCCAAGGTCATTCGTCTAACACATTCTGTTTGTCAAATCTAGAACAACATAGTGTCCTATCTGTGTCACATATTGCATTGTTAACAGCTTCACACAACAGTGCTCTCTTCTTATACACGATATATCTCTTTTTGACATGGTTTAGTAGACTAGACACATTCTCCATTGTTTTTAGTGTTGTTCCCCCTTCCTTTTGTTAAAAAGCTTCTGCGTAATTTCTCTCTTATGTCCTTTGATATAAAAGAAGGGCAGCGTGTCAATGCATGTGTGAGGTTGTTTTCGGCTACATTCGTCTGTACATGCACAATACACACGTTTGTATAGCTTTTTGTTGCAGTATATCGTATAAATAATAAGCTACAGTTACCTGTATAATACTGCTAGCAGTAGTTTTAGGAGATGTGTTCTTGTCGCAACAGTCCAGAGTGTCCAAACATGTACCCTTAAACGGCTTGACCCTGCTCTTGTCCTCTTCTGGTTTTTCTTGAGGAATGAGAAATGTTAAATTTCTTTTCCCCAGTTCTTTGCCATAGTCATCCACCCATAAGTTATCGACAACATCATCCTGGAGTAATGGAAAATATTTAGGACTGCCCGATAGATCCTCACCCGCTGCACGTCCTCGTACCTGTACAAAACAATTCACTGTCGGCCGCATCACGGAGGTCTTTGAGGTTGTCTGCTGTATTATTGTTCATCTTGCTTGTCCTCAGGACCAAAAAGTTTTTGTTTTGATCCCTACATAGCTAACATAAGGTTTATACCATCTGAATAATTTATCAATGTGTGAGAAGACAAGGGTTCTATCCCATTCCCCCGACTGGACCACAAAGCCGGTGCTGAACCACATCTCCCACTCTTTAGACGTGATGGGGTAGCCTTTTTGTTGCTCTGGGGTTCCCTTCCTTGCATTTTGAATGATAGAATCTATGATCTAAAAAAGATGTAGGATTCTGGGTCGTAGACTTCAAGGTCTGTCTCTACACGGTAGAGCTCTCCTGGCACAGACCCGCACCATTGTGTGGTATAGACTCCTTTTGAAGCACTCATATCTTTACAGACTTTGTCTCTGAAGTAATTCCAGTCTTTGGCTGAAAAACGAATGTGCGGTGTGCTTTCACGAAGAAAAATTTCATCAAGCTCTCTTGTATAAAGATGAACTGTTCCATGCTCAAACAAGAATCCCGACATTCTAAAATCTTCCTCTGCCCATTCAAAATGAGGAGCCGAAGCCTTTCGGTCCAGAAAATCAGCCAATGTTGTTGGGGGAAGCCTTCTTTCTAGGAGCCAAACTCACTGCAACAGGATCTATAATTATACGTCATTTTGGAGTCATTACTCCCAATTGATTACCTGTGACGTCCATGATTGTGATGCTGCAAAGATGGCGCTGTTGTTCTGCAAGATAGCTCTGTCCGATACGGATTCACCCAAAAATCGTTCAGTCACACTGTTCCACGCTCTCGGTCAGATGTAAGTCAAAAGACTAGCCCGCTATATATACAACTGATTACTAAAGCCACTCCCAAACATCCGCTTTTAGAGGATAACACCAGACATCCCCCATACACAAACCCCCCTTTTCACACCCGTCTTCACCTTTTGGTGATCGACCCCCACCACCGCTAATAGAGGATAAGGCCGGACGTGTCTAAATATACCCATTTCCCCCCCCATCTCTTTGTTGTTCAACCTTGCTATGACCCCAATCTTTTTATTTATTTATTTATATTATTATCATTTTTAGTTATTAATACATTTTTTTATTAATTTATGATTAATTAATTAATTAATAATTTTTTTATTAATCAAAAATGTATTCACGTGCACGACTGTTACGCTTTGCTGGCCTTTATTTACTACTTACTAGTAGCATAGAAAACACATTGTGGCATAGTTTCCTTTGCTTTTGCCAGCTCCTGTGATCAACCTGGTGAATACTAAAGAAGACCATGGTCTGTGTGAACTATCTTTTAGAAAAGTAAAAATGTTGAGTATTAAACAATTGCTTGAGCGTGAGAGTTGTGTTAATAGATTCAATGTCTTGTTTAAATTTTTTTTTAAATAATTATGAGAAGTGCCCTTTTTTTTCCCCCTTGAGCCCCTGCCCACCAAAATGTCTGTGCACGTCCCTGCTGATGGGAGGAATTCAACTCCATAGTCATTTATTAATGTTAGTAAAGCTATAAGAGTTCGTTTCCTCCTCTTTAAAAATTAAACCTTGGCCTTAATGGTGATGCACAATGCAAAAGGAGAGCTGTTAAAGCCCTTTATTAACACAGAGAAACACTAGCATCTGGAGCTAAAGAGTAAAGATCGCTGTGATGATACCGACACACTTGTACGTACACACACACACACACACACACACACACACACATAGATAAGCACTATACACTACAGATATCGTCAGTTCAGTTGTATCTCAGCACAAAAGGGAGAAAAAGCTGAATAGACACAGACTGTGATCAGTGTAGATTCATTGGCTTTCATTGTAAAGACACACAAACATACAGACAGCGAGAGCTTAGGAGCGCAAATGACAAAGGTTTTCATTGTATTTGTTAAAGTGATGTCCAGTGTCTCTGAGCTGCTTTTAACACTCCCAGAAAGGCCATTACAATTAAAGGAGTGTTGGCCAGAGCGAGAGGAAATGGAGAAGAGTGTGATGAGAGTAAAAGAGGGATGTCAGCACAAAGAGTGGCGGAGATGCTTTTAGCTTCTCTCTGCAGGAGTAATGTCCAATTACTGCTCCGTTTGAGGCCGCCGACTCACACTGTCATCAGCACACAAGCGCCAGGTTATGGCCCTTTGCAATGGGCCGATTGTCAGCTGCCATGGATCACAATCAGCCAGCAAGTCCTCGGGGCCATCCAGAGGAGAGGGACATTTCACACTGAATATTCATGTTGTTTTACTGGTTGTATTAGGCTACAGAAATCTCTGGCAATGAATTTCCAACCTCATCATGAATAAACTCTCTCTCTACGCCTTCAACAGCAACTGACAAGGTCAGTGCTGTTTTTCAATGCTTAGTGTCACATCACTGTGAACTGTTTGTTTCGGTTAAAGACAAAAAAATAGATGAGTGTGTAGATAAGTTGGTGTTTCATCTCCTCTGACTCTGACCAGCAGGTGGTACCAGATATTCAACTTTCTTGTTTTTGTCTTTTTCTCTCTTTCATTTCACAGCACTCACATTTTCAAGTGTATAACAATTGCAAGATTATTGTACAAATGCTGTGTTGAAATATGTCAGGGCCAAGAAGCTTTGTTATTTCTGGCACTGTTGATTGAAATGACTGCATACTGTCTTCCTGTCTGGACATTTGCAGCCTGACATTCAGTCTCGCTGTGAGTGATTTTTGCCTCCAGTCCGAGTCTTTCCTTGGTCAGTCATCTACAGGTAGAGTCGGAGATAAAAACTATTATTTTCACAATTACTTCCTGACAAGAAGAGTTCCATCTTTTTTCATAATTCTCATTTGACACTTTAGCAAATGTGATCATTTTTAAGGATCTTCTTATGAGTAAACAGCTTAAAGTTTAATCATCAAGTTAATTACAGAGATTAGGGGACACTGAGCTCACTGGAATGTAGTCCAGCATGACAACAACATTTGTGAACAAATCCCCAGTTTGTCCTATTTATCCAAACTACTAATGTTGAAATGAAACTAATAAACCCTCCCATAATATCCATATTTATAATGCATGTCATGTAGATAGGGTCGGAGGGCTTCAGTAAACACAGTAGGTAAAAGATCAACAGAGAGGTTGCTATGCAGAATCTAAAGGTGCAATGTGTAAGATTTAAGAGTTTCAAACATTAAAAAATGAACTAATATTATCAAAAGAATATAAGGAAGTAATACTTCTGACATTATGTCAAAGGCGTATTGCAGAGGTATCTACAGAAGTTAGCATGTTAACCAGCTACCCCGGTCTGTCTGCCCTTTAATACCACTTTGTACATGTACAATAATACAGCTGGGAGTAGTGTGTGAACGGCAAGTCCTCTACGTAAGACAAGCTCTCTTTAGTCTAATAAATAACCAAAATAAACTAACAAAATTTCTAGAAAGTAAATATTCTTCCACCTAGGGTTGCCACCCGTCACTTAAAATATGGAATCGTCCTGTATTTGAGAACTAAATAACGTGTCCCGTTTTAAATCAATACGGACGCGCTTTGTCTCGTATTTAGGGCCCGAGCACGATCGTGCGAGGTCCCTATTGAATTTGTAAAGAATGTTAGGGCCCGAGCACGACTGTGCGAGGTCGCTATTAAATTTGCTAAGATTATTAGGGCCCGAGCACGACTGTGCGAGGTCCCTATTGAATTTGCTAAGATTATTTTTTTTTTTTTTTTTCTGCAAAGTAAGCTCCATTGTCGGGGCCTAAAAAATTTTGTATTTTATGGGTTTCGCGCATGGGCGTGGCAAAATGACTCGCTAGCGCCACCTAGAAAATTGGAAAAGATTATCCCCTCGTTCACGTTCAACCTACATGTACGAAATTTTCTGGGGACATGTATCATATCAAGACGCACAAAAAAGCCACAAGAACCCATACCCTAAAGTCAACAGGAAGTCGGCCATTTTGAATTTTACGGCCATTTTTGGATGATTTACACACTTCGTACTTTAACGAACTCCTCCTAGGGATTTAGTCGGATCGACGTCAAATTTCTGCTGTGCCTTCTAAAGGCGTGTCTGTGGTGTCGATGATTCGCCATGAAACAGGAAGTTGTTGTAACTTCAGTGTACATGCTCACATCTGGACCAAAGTGTAAATGTAGGATGAGAGTCCCGCCCTGAACACATGTACATGTCGACATTCACCCACAGTCATAGCGCCACCTGCTGGCAACAGGAAGTGACTTTTATCGAAGCAGCCCCCGCCACATGTTTCACCTACGTATACAAATTTTCTGTGGTACGTGTATCTTGTCCAGACGCACAAAAAAGTCTCTTGGAGCCATAGCCTAAACCCAACAGGAAGTCGGCCATTTTGAATTTTACGTCAATTTTTGGATGATTTACACACTCCGTACTTTAACGAACTCCTCCTAGGGATTTAGTCCGACCGACTTCAAATTTCTGTTGTGCCTTCTAAAGGCATTGAAGATGAAAAGTTGTGCTATTTGCGAGTTTTCGTCAATGGGCGTGTCCGTGGCGTGGCGTCAAAGATCAAGTCTTCGCCATGACACAGGAAGTTGTTGTAACTTCAGTGTACATGCTCACATCTGAAACAAACTTTACGTGCTTGATAACTCTCCCACCCCGCTATGGAGGACCGATCCTGACACAGTCAGAAATAAATACAGAAATAAATAAATGCTCAACAAATAAATAAG
>NC_060163.1:724121-728672 GCF_021292245.1 Micropterus dolomieu | reverse complement strand
GACTCAGACAAAGTAGGTGAAAGGCCGGCAACGCCGTTCACGCTGCCCAGGTTTGATCCGTCCTCTGCCAGCAGTGCTCGATCGCTAGGAGAAGCGCGGCTCAAGGTACGCCTTGCCCGTCTCCAGTATGAAGCACAGGACAGAGAACGTCAGCGGCAACTCCAACTCGAAGTGAGGAGAATGGAGATTGAGGCTGACCAGGCGGTGAGACTGCGGAAGTTGGAGCTAGAAAGCGCCAACGCAGCTATGGCTGGTGGGGCTGCGGGTTCTGGTGGTACAACTTCTCCCCCCCACTCATCCAAATTGGACTCGGTAAGTCCCGGATTTGATGTCAGCAAAAATATTGCTTTGGTGCCGTTGTTCCGAGAGGCTGAAGTGGACTCTTACTTCCAAGTTTTTGAACGAATAGCTTTAGCATTAAAATGGCCGCTTGAGGTTTGGTCGTTGTTGTTGCAGTGTAAGCTACAGGGAAAAGCTCAGGAGGCTATAGCTGCTCTTTCTATAGAGGACAGTGCAGACTATGAAACAGTTAAGTCAGCAATTTTGGGAATTTATGAGTTAGTGCCCGAAGCTTACAGACAAAAGTTTCGGTCACATAAGAAGCCGGCTACACAAAGTTACACAGAGTTTGCCCGAGAGAAAACAATTCTCTTTGATCGGTGGCTTGCGTCATCTAATGTAGCTGAGTTCAGTTCACTTAGAGAACTTTGTTTAATAGAGGAGCTTAAACGCTGCCTACCTGAACGCATAGTGATGTACTTAAATGAACAAAAGGTGTTAACATTATCTGCTGCGGCTACATTAGCAGATGAGTATATGCTGATTCACAAACCCGCGTTTCCTCAGGATGTAGACAGTTCCCGTCGTGTAAACCTACCTCGGACTAATCCTCCTAGGAATCTCAGTCCGAAGGAAGAAGAGCGTCAGTGTTATTACTGCCATAAGAAGGGACATTTTATTGCGGATTGTGTGATTTTGAAACGCAAAGACCGGTCGTCGTCGCAGGGGTCTCAGCCCAAGGGTGTTGGGTTAATTAACAATCTACCAAGCCCTCAGTTAAACTGTGACAACCAAAGTGAGGTTGACCCCTGTTTTCGTCCATTTGTACTGAAAGCACTGATTTCGCTTACAGGATTGCCAGCAGACCAGCAGTCTGTTAAAGCGTTACGGGACACCGCTTGTTCCCAATCGGTTGTGTTAGCGTCCGTGCTACCCTTTTCAGTTGAATCCGCCTGTGGATTTGGGTTCGTCTTAAGGGGCATTGAAATGGGATTTGTGCCTCGCCCTGTGCATAAGGTGCACATTCAGTCTGACCTAGTCAGTGGTTTTTTCCCAGTAGCAGTGTGTGATGAGCTTCCCATACAGGGTGTTGTGTTGCTCATGGGAAACGACATAGCCGGGGGTAAAGTCACTCCAACGTTGGAAGTCTTGGATGTACCAGGAGACCCTGCCTGTAGCGCAGAGTTGCCCACGGTATTTCCAGCCTGCGTCGTCACTCGTGCGCGGGCTCGCCAGATGACATGTGATGATGGGTCAGATATTTCGCTAGCTGATACAGTGTTTTGTAAGCCCTTGCAGATAGCTGATTCAACTCCCGTCAAGGAACCAGCATCTATGGAGAGTGCGGTGGAACAGTCCTCTTCCTCCCCACCACTGCCAGCTACAAGAGAACGCTTGGCTGTGGCTCAGAGAGAGGATCCAACCTTACAGGCCTGTTTCAGGAATGTGGTGAGTGACAGCAACGCAGCAAGTGGTGAAAAAGTAGTATATTACTTAGAAAATGGTGTGTTAATGCGGAGATGGTCCCCAGGTGTAGCTTTGGATGCGGATTGGCAACGCATGTATCAGATTGTAGTGCCTTCAGTTTACAGACAGCATGTCTTATCTGTCGCCCACGAAAGTAAATGGTCAGCGCACCTAGGAGTCACTAAGACTCAGTCAGTGTTGAGACATTTCTTCTGGCCTGGGTTGAAGACAGATACAGCTAAGTTTTGCCGTAGTTGTCATGTATGTCAGGTGACAGGAAAGCCTAACCAAAAACTTTCCCCAGTCCCTCTACATCCCATACCTGTGATTGAAGCACCTTTTGGCAGAGTGATTATCGACTGCGTAGGGCCGTTGCCACGTACGAAAAACGGTAACCAGTATCTGTTTACAATCATGTGTGCGGCTACTCGCTTCCCTGAGGCTGTCCCCCTCCGAAACATCACTGCAAGGAGCATAGTTAGGGCTCTAACTAAATTCTTTTCAACTTTTGGTTTACCTCAGGTAGTACAGTCAGACCAAGGCTCTAATTTCCAGTCCAGACTGTTTAAACAGGTACTAGGGACACTAAATGTGCGTCATATTGTTTCATCTGCTTACCATCCTGAGTCACAGGGTGCGCTAGAACGATGGCACCAGACGTTAAAGTCTATGCTTAGGAAACATTGCCATGACAATGGCACTGACTGGGATGAGGGCATCCCCTTCGTTTTGTTCGCTGCACGCGACGCTGTACAGGAATCATTAGGATTCAGCCCTGCCCAGCTTATGTTTGGACACACTCTCCGTGGTCCTCTGCAAACATTGCATGACCAGTTTCTGTCGTTGCAGTCCGTTCCTGCACAAAACATGCTCGATTATGTAAGTCAGTTCCGCGAGCGACTGCACAGAGCCAATGCACTTGCTAAGCACAAGTTGACTACCGCACAAATCGTGATGAAACGGAACTACGATCGTTCCACTGTAGAACGTGACCTTAGTCTAGGAGACAAGGTCTTGGCATTACTTCCGGTACCAGGTACCACGTTGTCCGCCAAATTTTCAGGGCCCTATGAGGTTCACAAAAGACTCAGTGACACAGATTATGTGATAAGCACTCCTGATCGGCGTAGGAAAACCCGCGTTTGTCACATTAACATGCTAAAACTCTATCATGTTAGGGGAAAAGGACTCAGACTCTCAGGGTACTGCTGTGGGGTTCAAACCAGACACAACTGGTGCAAAACCTCGGCCTGGAGTGGTAGCTGTAGTTGCGACTGACCCTACGCCTGTACCAGACGTCGACGATTTGCGGCCGCGTTGTCCCGTCTACCCAGGTTCTCGTCTCCCCAATTCAGAGGCGATTGAGGAGTTGCCTACCTGCTTACCACATCTATCCCCTGCTCAAAGGCAGGATGTGATAGGTTTAGTTACTCAGTTTCCGAGTTTGTTCAGTGATGTTCCAGGTAGGACCAAAGTGTTAAAACATGATGTCGAACTTACCAACCCACGACCCATTAAGCAGCACCCGTACCGCGCAAATGTAATGAAGAGTGATGTAATGAAAGGAGAAGTAGAGGACCTCCTTCAGCATGGCCTCGCCAAGCCTAGCTCCAGTCCGTGGAGTTTACCATGTCTTGTAGAAAGCAAGGCTGATGGTTCACCGTGATTTATCACCGACTTTAAGAAAGTTAATGCGGTCACAGTGCGTGATTCGTATCCCTTACCTCGGATGGAGGATTGCGTTGATACCCTTGGTACTGCCGTGTTTGTGAGCAAACTAGATCTCTTAAAAGGATACTGGCAGGTCCCTCTTACTGAGCGTGCGTCTGAGGTCGCAGCCTTTGTGACTCCCGATGACTTTTTACAGTACACTGTAATGCCCTTTGGAATGTGTAACACTCCAGCTACTTTCCAGAGGTTATTTAACACAGTGTTAGCCGGTGTTAAAAATTGTAATGCTTACCAAGACGATCTCATTGTCTACTCAGATACGTGGGAGAGTCACATGTCCACCCTCTCCGAAGTGTTTTCTCACCTTGCTGAAGCCGACCTTACCATAAATCTCGCTAAGTGTGAATTTGGGAAGGCCACTTTGACCTATTTAGGCCGTCAAGTCGGTCAAGGTCAAGTTCGGCCAGTAGAGGCAAAAGTGGAAGCTATTGCCTCGAGTCCAGTTCCAACCACTCGGTTGGAACTGGACTCGAGTCTGGTTTCTGGGGTGCTGACATCTGTACCGCCCATTGGTTCCCTCTGTTTTCCACTCAACCAATGGCTCGTCACCACGTTAATTACATCCGGCTCATAAGGAGAGTCCACCTGTTGCTCCAGGCAGCTTGTCACCGCCTGTTGACTTGTGTGCCGCTGGTATTGACTGCATAGCCTGTCTGTTGAACTTTGTGTGTAGTGGACCTATCCACCTTCCTTGCCTATTAGCTGTACATTGTGCTTAGGTAAACATTTGCATACCTTTGTAGGTTAGCTCCACATTTGGGTGCAGTGGAGAAATTCAATTATTGTTCTGTTTACTATTGTGTTAGTTTTCACCAGGTGGAGTGGGTGCTGTGCTCTTTGTGTTCTTTTGTAGTAAGAATCAACCCTGTTTAAAACGATAGATAGGTACAGGCCTCCTTTTGAGGACCTTTTTATTTTAACTTGGTTTGTTATTTTCGCAGCACCCTCGTCCACCCTCCTTTTGTTTTTTTGTTACCTGTCTACATCTCTTCTGTTACCAATAAACGTTACCTTGTTTAAGATCTACCAGTTGTGCCTATATGTTTATGGCCCCCACACCCCTAGACCAACAGG
>NC_060163.1:722647-724101 GCF_021292245.1 Micropterus dolomieu | reverse complement strand
ATCATGTGTTTATGGAATGTCAACAGTATAAAAGGCAAAGAGAACAACTTTATTCTGAGGTATCAGGAGATGGATTACAAGCAGTGACATTGAGAGATATTTTGAATCCTCATGAGAACCAATCAAGGATAGTGGAAGCAGTCATGGATTTTATATCTGCAACAGGATTAGCCCTCTGAGAATGAAGGTGCTATAAAGCGATACCGAGACTGAACTGTGGGTGGCAGCAATATGCCGTAAGGCATCTAGTCTGCCGGAAAGCCAGTAGAAGAAGAAGAAGAAGAAGCTTGTCACCGCCTGTTGACTTGTGTGCCGCTGGTATTGACTGCATAGCCTGTCTGTTGTACTTTGTGTGTAGTGGAACTATCCACCTTCCTTGCCTATTAGCTGTACATTGTGCTTAGGTAAACATTTGCATACCTTTGTAGGTTAGCTCCACATTTGGGTGCAGTGGAGAAATTCAATTATTGTTCTGTTTACTATTGTGTTAGTTTTCACCAGGTGGAGTGGGTGCTGTGCTCTTTGTGTTCTTTTGTAGTAAGAATCAACCCTGTTTAAAGCGATAGATAGGTACAGGCCTCCTTTTGAGGACCTTTTTATTTTAACTTGGTTTGTTATTTTCGCAGCACCCTCGTCCACCCTCCTTTTGTTTTTTTGTTACCTGTCTACATCTCTTCTGTTACCAATAAACGTTACCTTGTTTAAGATCTACCAGTTGTGCCTATATGTTTATGGCCCCCACACCCCTAGACCAACAGGGGGTCGTAACATATATGGGGGCTCATCCGGGATCTCCTTGTAGAGGAATCCCAATTGGCATTAATTGGTTCTTGGTAACAGTTGAGTGACTAGCTTGACGGTAACGAGGTACAGCTTGCCTGATTCATGGCCGCTGCACGTTTTGAGATTGAGGTCTTTTTAAAACAGCCCTCAATAGAGAAATTTGATATGTGTCGGAAAGACGAGTTGCTCCAGTTAGCAGCCCACTTTAGCATCTCGGTTCCCAAAACCATTCTTAAAAAGGAGTTGAAGCCTATGCTATGGTTAGCATTAGTTGAGAGGGGGATACTTATAGTGCCAGAACCGCCCGAGAAAGAGCCCATGTTCCCAGTTGCTGGTTCAGCTGCCAAAGGGGAGGTCACGCCTGCCCCTGACAATGCCACGGACGTACCGGACTCAGACAAAGTAGGTGAAAGGCCGGCAACGCCGTTCACGCTGCCCAGGTTTGATCCGTCCTCTGCTAGCAGTGCTCGATCGCTAGGAGAAGCGCGGCTCAAGGTACGCCTTGCCCGTCTCCAGTATCAAGCACAGGACAGAGAACGTCAGAGGCAACTCCAACTCGAAGTGAGGAGAATGGAGATTGAGGCTGACCAGGTGGTGAGACTGCGGAAGTTGGAGCTAGAAAGCGCCAACGCAGCTATGGCTGGTGGGGCTGCGGGTTCTGGTGGTACAAC
>NC_060163.1:720989-722627 GCF_021292245.1 Micropterus dolomieu | reverse complement strand
TTATTGTTCTGTTTACTATTGTGTTAGTTTTCACCAGGTGGAGTGGGTGCTGTGCTCTTTGTGTTCTTTTGTAGTAAGAATCAACCCTGTTTAAAACGATAGATAGGTACAGGCCTCCTTTTGAGGACCTTTTTATTTTAACTTGGTTTGTTATTTTCGCAGCACCCTCGTCCACCCTCCTTTTGTTTTTTTGTTACCTGTCTACATCTCTTCTGTTACCAATAAACGTTACCTTGTTTAAGATCTACCAGTTGTGCCTATATGTTTATGGCCCCCACACCCCTAGACCAACAGGGGGTCGTAACACTCCTGAACCCAAACTGGAACCTGGTTCCACAGGAGAGGAGCTTGATAGCTGAACGCTCTGGCTCCTAGTCTACTTTTGGAGACTCTAGGAACCACAAGTAACCCTGCATTCTGGGAGCGCAGTGCTCTGGTGGGGTAGTAAGGTACTATGAGCTCTTTAAGATAAGATGGTGCCTGACCATTAAGAGCTTTGTAGGTAAGAAGAATGATTTTAAATTCTATTCTGGATTTTACTGGAAGCCAATGCAAAGAAGCTAAAACAGGAGAAATATGATCTCTTTTCCTGGTTCCTGCTGCAGCATTCTGGATCAGCTGAAGAGTCTTAATGGACTTTTTCGAGCAGCCTGATAATAAGGAATTGCAGTAATCCAGCCTAGAAGTAACAAATGCATGGACTAGTTTTTCTGCATCATTTTTAGACAGGATGTTCCTGATTTTCACAATATTACGTAGGTGGAAAAAAGGCGGTCCTTGAAATTTGCTTAATGTGAGACTTAAACGACATGTCCTGATCAAAGATAACTCCAAGATTCCTCACAGTGGTGCTGGAGGCCAGGGCGATGCCATCAAGGGAAACTATATCTTTAAATAATGCGTCACGGAGGTGCTTAGGCCCCAGAGCAATAACTTCAGTTTTATCTGAGTTTAACATTACAAAATTACAGGTCATCCAGGTTTTAATATCCTGAAGGCACATTTGAAGTTTAGCTAACTGATTAGTTTCATCTGGCTTGATTGATAGATATAACTGAGTATCATCTGCATAACAATGAAAGCTTATGGAATATTTCCTGATAATATTGCCTAAAGGAAGCATATATAAAGTGAACAGGATAGGTCCGAGGACAGATCCTTGAGGAACTCCATGACTAACTTTGGCGGGTATGGAGGACTCATCGTTAACATGTACAAACTGAAATCGGTCTGATAAATAGGACTTAAACCAGCTTAGAGTTCCTTTAATACCAATGAAGTGGTCCAGTCTCTGCAATAGGATCTGATGGTCAATGGTATCGAATGC
This sequence comes from Micropterus dolomieu, assembly GCF_021292245.1. Taxonomy (NCBI): domain Eukaryota; kingdom Metazoa; phylum Chordata; class Actinopteri; order Centrarchiformes; family Centrarchidae; genus Micropterus; species Micropterus dolomieu. The sequence goes on along the minus strand of NC_060163.1, from coordinate 721,300 downwards.
AGCACTAAGATCTAATAAAACCAGTACAGAGACAAGTCCTTTGTCTGATGCAATAAGGAGGTCGTTAGTAATTTTCACCAGTGGTGTCTCTGTGCTACGATGAGCTCTAAATCCTGACTGAAAATCCTCAAATAAACTGTTGCTCTGTAGAAAGTCACACAGCTGTTTGGCAACTGCTTTCTCCAGAACCTTAGAGAGAAATGGAAGGTTAGATATAGGTCTATAGTTGGCTAAAACATCCGGATCAAGTTTGGGCTTTTTCAGAAGAGGTTTAATTACAGCTACTTTAAAGTACTATGGTACATAGCCTG
>NC_060163.1:715820-720969 GCF_021292245.1 Micropterus dolomieu | reverse complement strand
AATTACAGGTCATCCAGGTTTTAATATCCTGAAGGCACATTTGAAGTTTAGCTAACTGATTAGTTTCATCTGGCTTGATTGATAGATATAACTGAGTATCATCTGCATAACAATGAAAGCTTATGGAATATTTCCTGATAATATTGCCTAAAGGAAGCATATATAAAGTGAACAGGATAGGTCCGAGGACAGATCCTTGAGGAACTCCATGACTAACTTTGGCGGGTATGGAGGACTCATCGTTAACATGTACAAACTGAAATCGGTCTCCTACCCTCACCTATGGTCATGAAGATCTAATAAAACCAGTACAGAGACAAGTCCTTTGTCTGATGCAATAAGGAGGTCGTTAGTAATTTTCACCAGTGGTGTCTCTGTGCTACGATGAGCTCTAAATCCTGACTGAAAATCCTCAAATAAACTGTTGCTCTGTAGAAAGTCACACAGCTGTTTAGCAACTGCTTTCTCCAGGACCTTAGAGAGAAATGGAAGGTTAGATATAGGTCTATAGTTGGCTAAAACATCCGGATCAAGTTTGGGCTCTTTCAGAAGAGGTTTAATTACAGCTACTTTAAAGTACTGTGGTACATAGCCTGTTGATAAAGATAGATTGATCATATCTAGTATAGAAGTGCTGACTAAGGGTAAAACATCTTTAAGCAGCCTAGTCGGGATGGGGTCTGAGGCAGGTTGATGGTTTAGATGAAGAAATTATTAAGTTAGTTGGTAAAGATTGAGGGAAGCAAAACAGTCTAAACATATCTGGTTCTACAGCTGTTTCTAAGCTTCCTAAGTTTGGAGATAAGTTGGTACCAGTTGAGGGCAGGTCTTGGTGAATTTTGTTTCTAATAGTTATAATTTTATCATTAAAGAAGCTCATGAAGTCGTAACTACTGAGAGCTATGGGAATACTTGGCTCAATAGAGCTGTGACTCTGCTGAAAAGAAACCTGGGGTTGTTCCTATTTTCCTCTATTAATGACGGGTGGTACGCTGCTCTGGCATTACGGAGGGCCTTCCTATAAGTTTTAAGACTATCTTGCCAAATTAAACGAGAATTTTCCAGTTTGGTTGAATGCCAATTCCTCTCAAGTTTCCACGATATTTGCTTTAATTTGCGAGTTTCAGTATTATACCATGAAGCTAACCGTCTTTGTTTTAGTATGTTCTTTTTTAGAGGGGCTACAGAGTTGAGTGTCATTCGCAGCGAGCCTGCAGCACTATCAACAAGATGATCGATTTGGGAGGGACTGAAATTAGCATAGTAGTCCGTTACTTTGTGATCTGATAATGAATTTAGAGCTGATGATCAGACAGACATCTTGTATAGAAATTTTTGCCCAATGGCATGTAGTTCAGCAATACAAACTCAAAAGTTATCAAACAGTGGTCAGATAAAGAGGGATTCTGTGGGAACACTATTAAATGTTCAATTTCAATACCATATACCAAAACAAGGTCGAGGGTGTGGTTAAAACAGTGAGTCAGTTCATGAACACTCTGAGAGAAGCCAATGGAATCTAACAGAGAGATAAACGCAGTACTAAAGCTGTCATTCCCAACGTCCACATGAATATTAAAATCCCCTACAATAATAACTTTGTCCGTTTTAAGGACTAAAGTTGACAAAAACTCTGCAAATTCAGAAAAGAATTCAGAGTACGGACCAGGTGCTCGGTACACTATAACAAAAAGAATTGGTTGCATTGATTTCCAACTTGGGTGTGAAATACTAAGAACAAGGCTTTCAAATGAGTTATAGTTTAGTTTAGGTTTAGAGCTGATTAGTAGGCTAGAGTCGAAGATAGCTGCAACTTCACCTCCTTGGCCTGTGCCTCGAGGAATGTGAGTATTAATATGACTGGGAGGGGTGGATTCATTTAGGCTGTTGTGAACTCAACCAGACGCACTTCAAAGAAGGTCAGATGGTGTCAAAAGAGGGAGGTAAGTTTTCCTCCCCGAGAGTTGACCTTTTCACATGCAAAAACCAGAGACATCGCCTGGTGTTTGGTAAGGACCGGCAGAGACTCAATCAGACAATGCATTGCTTAAGGATTGTGTATTCAAAGAGCCTTAGTGAACCTCCCTAGCCGTAAAGCTGTCACTAAAGACAGTCAACAGGACAGGAAAAGGGGCTATCTGACCCCTTTCTCCCTCCCGCAGGTCACCTCTGGCCTCAACCTGACTCTTTTCTCTCCACAGAACGGCTGAGCCATAAACCACCATTTCGTTCTCTAATAGCCAATGCGATAAGCCAGGAATGCAAAGAAAGAGCCCATAACAACCCCTGTTTCTCGAACCAAGCAAGGTGCCATTATAACTGTGTTTGTTCTGTTTAAATAGTAACCTTGCTAAGTGAGCAGTGGCGTTTGCCTCTGAGTTTAGTAAGTAATGACCACGTTGTTATCCCTTTAGTGATGTTTGAAAACTAGCAGACCCATAAGAAAGTAATCTTGAAGAGTTCCCTAAACTCTTTCTGTTTTGTCTTAATTCATCCCTGTTACTCCCTAGTAATCACTGTCTGTTCAGTATTAATTAAGGCTTTAGTTAAATGTTTCATATACAATTTCCTACTAAAATATCCATTGATACGCCTGTGTGTATCACCAGCCTCAGTTTCTGTGGAATGGCTACTGTTTTCTCATGTGACCCGAGCGCCACCAAGGGGACAGGAAAGGTATAACATGCAAGTGTTTAAAACTCGGCTTACACTGACAATGATCGCTAAGTAGGCCTACCTATCACCATGTAATTGCATAAACGAAATTTTGCTGCCCCGCATACATCTAAATTGTCTCAAGTTAAAACCAGTAACCAGCAAGTATACTGAGGACATGTAATTAAGCTTGGTTACGTTTTATATAACCATTATAACCTTTTGGAGTCAAATAAATTCAAATTACCCCTATTCTGCCCTCACTATGATGTAGACACAGTGGCTAGCTTGGCAGATAGCTTACAGGTTCTTTAATGAATAAACATCCAGGAGACAGCAGGTAGTTTCGGGATGTTTACTGTTAGAAACACTGTAAAACTGAAATACAGAAATAAAAAATAAAGGTCACAATTTCTTCTGCATATGAAGCTTGCCATCACATTAACTACGATTAGCACGATGCTAACTTAACATGGAAAATGCCATTAATGGGCTAACGTGATTAGCATCGCGATCGTTTTTTAATGTTTTTCACACAATTAAAATGCTGTTTCCAATAACCATTACAAGTGAGTCTCATAAAACATAAGCAGTATTTACAGACGTGTTTTTATGGATTAAGATGAGACAAAGTGAATAAAAGGGGGAAAACAGCTTTGCTTCCAGACTTTTCCAGGACCCAGAAAACTACAGCAAGCTTACTAGGACAAACAGAACAAAACAGTCCATAAGGCAGCACACTCCCCGCCTGGTATACTATAGTATACTACTATGCCCCTTTGAGAAGTAGCATGACTTCTGAGGCCGGTCTTGAATAAGTTCTAGGGGAGCCACCTTTAACCACCTGACTTCCGCTTTTTGAACTCTGTTGTCTTGACCAGGAAAGCTATTAACTACAAGCCCTGTAAGCCACTCATTTCTTTTGGCCTGGCTGTCTTTCAAGAGTACAACATCACCAGGTTATATTGGTCAGTTTTCCATTTTTTCCATTTTCCATTCTGGGCTGTAGTGTCGCAAGATACTCTTGGCGCCAGCGTCTCCAGAATGCATCAGCAAGGCTGTGGACTTGCTTCCACTGATTTCGGTAGAGATCTTGAAGATCAAGGTCTCCTGATGGAGCTGACACAGAGTCAATCTTCTGTGTCAAAAGCATAGCAGGAGTGAGTACAGTGGGCATGTCTGGATCTGATGACACACGGACTATTGGCCGCGCGTTTATTATGGCAGCGACTTCCGCAATCAGCGTGATGAGAACTTCATGGGTGAGACTGGGTGAGTGCACCTTAAGCAGCATTGCATCTAAAATGCGGCGAGCAACCCCTATCATTCTCTCCCACACTCCTCCCATGTGGGAAGAGTGTGGCGGCTTGAAGTCCCAAGTACAGCCCTGGTCCCTGAGGTACGACTGAAGGGCAGCATTTTCCGGCGTTATTCCAAGTTCCTTGCAGGCGCCAACAAAGTTCGTTCCTTGGTCTGAACGAAAGAGCTTTACTGGACCCCTGATTGCAGTGAATCTTCTGAGAGCATTAATGAAGCTTGATATAGATAGAGACTCAACTACCTCCATGTGTACTGCTCTCGTGACCAAACATGTAAACATAATGGCCCAGCGTTTGCTTTCTGAGAGGCCTCCCCTGGTACGACGAGCACAGACAGTCCATGGCCCAAATACATCCAAGCCAACATGTGTGAATGGGGGAAGCTTGGGTGAGACGATCAGCAGGTAAGTTGGACATTTTTTGTCCTTCCATGTTTCCTCTTAACCTCAGACAGGTGACACACTTGTGTATGACACTCGACACCAGTCTCTTTCCTCCAAGAATCCACAGACCAGCAGACCTGATGGCCCCTTCAGTTATGTGCCTACCCTGGTGTGCAACCCGTTCATGGTAGTACTGTACCAGCAAAGTAGCAATGTGATTGTTTTTAGGGATGATTATTGGATGTTTCTCTTCCCAAGGGATTACAGCTGATGACAGGCGACCACCTATCCTCACCACTCCATCTGTATCCAAGATGGGATCCAGCGTTCTGAGAGGGCTGTGCTTAGAGACGATCTCTCCTTTGGACAAGCACTTGATTTCTTCTTTGAAGATCTCCTGCTGTACACTCAGGATAATTACTGTTCTTGCCTGCATCAGCTCGTCTGATTTCAGTCCCTCTCCCTCCAGAGCTCTCGAACAGGATCTGACTTTCTGAATGATTCTGGCCATTCCGTGGGTAAGAAGCTTCCAGCTGGAAAAGCGTTTGAATCTGTGAACCAAGCAAAGGTTCGGAAACTTTTGTAGCAAAGGTTGCAACCAGCGGACGCACGTCAGCATCCTTGTCTGGGTCAGCAAGCTCAAAGGACTTACATAGAGGGGGCGTAGGTCCATCATCTTTTCTCAGACAGGAGGGTCCTGAAAACCAATTTGTCTCTTCCAAAAGTGTAGCTGGCACAGGACGTGTTCCATGATCAGGATTATGTTCCGTGCTGATGAAGTGCCACTGTTCA
>NC_060163.1:713754-715800 GCF_021292245.1 Micropterus dolomieu | reverse complement strand
TGCTATGATGAGCTCTAAATCCTGACTGAAAATCCTCAAATAAACTATTGCTCTGTAGAAAGTCACACAGCTGTTTAGCAACTTCTTTCTCCAGAACCTTAGAGAGAAATGGAAGGTTAGATATAGGTCTATAGTTGGCTAAAACATCCGGATCAAGTTTGGGCTTTTTCAGAAGAGGTTTAATTACAGCTACTTTAAAGTACTGTGGTACATAGCCTGTTGATAAAGATAGAAACACATCTTTAAGCAGCCTAGTCGGGATGGGGTCTAAGAGGCAGGTTGATGGTTTAGATGAAGAAATTATTGAAGTTAGTTGGTAAAGATTGAGGGAAGCAAAACAGTCTAAACATGTATCTGGTTCTACAGCTGTTTCTAAGGTTCCTGAGTTTAGAGATAAGTTGTTGCCAGTTGAGGGCAGGTCTTGGTGAATTTTGTTTCTAATAGCTAGAATTTTATCATTAAAGAAGCTCATGAAATCGTAACTACTGAGAGCTATGGGAATACTTGGCTCAATAGAGCTGTGACTCTCTGTCAGCCTGGCTACAGTGCTGAAAAGAAACCTTGGGTTGTTCCTATTTTCCTCTATTAATGACAAGTAGTACGCTGCTCTAGCATTACGGAGGGCCTTCCTATAAGTTTTAAGACTATCTTGCCAAATTAAACTAGAATTTTCCAGTTTGGTGGAATGCCAATTCCTCTCAAGTTTCCGCGATATTTACTTTAATTTGCAAGTTTCAGTATTATACCATGGAGCTAACAGTCTTTGTTTTATTATTTTCTTTTTTAGAGGGGCTACAGAGTCGAGTGTCATTCGCAGCGAGCCTGCAGCACTATCAACAAGATGATCGATTTGGGAGGGACTGAAATTAGCATAGGAGTCCTCCGTTACTTTGTGACTAGATAATGTATTTAGAGCTAATGGAATCGCATCCTTAAATTTAGCTACAGCACTATCAGACAGACATCTTGTATAGAAATTTTTGCCCAATGGCGTGTAGTTCAGCAATACAAACTCAAAAGTCATCAAACAGTGGTCGGACAAAGAGGGATTCTGTGGGAACACCACTAAATGTTCAATTTCAATACCATATACCAAAACAAGGTCGAGGGTGTGTTTAAAACAGTGAGTCGGTTTATGAATACTCTGAGAGAAGCCAATGGAATCTAACAGAGAGATAAACACAGTACTAAAGCTGTCATTCTTAACGTCCACATGAATATTAAAATCCCCTACAATAATAACTTTGTCCGTTTTAAGGACTAAAGTTGACAAAAACTCTGCAAATTCAGATAAGAATTCAGAATACGGGCGAGGTGCTCGGTACACTATAACAAAAAGAATTGGTTGCATTGATTTCCAACTTGGGTGTGAAATACTAAGAACAAGGCTTTCAAATGAGTTATAGTTTAGTTTAGATTTAGAGCTGATTAGTAGGCTAGAGTCGAAGATAGCTGCAACTTCACCTCCTCGGCCTGTGCCTCGAGGAATGTGAGTATTAATATGACTGGGAGGGGTGGATTCATTTACGCTAACATATTCTCCATCACCCAGCCAGGTTTCAGTAAGACAAAATAAATCAATATCATAATCTGATATTAGTTCATTTACTAGTACACCTTTAGAAGAGAGAGATCTGATGTTTAAGAGTCCACATTTAACTCTCCTATTCGTTTGCACTATTGCTCTTGTGGTTTTAATTTTTATGAGGTTTTTATGCACAGCTCCTCTTCTGTTTACCTTTGATTTAAATAATTTCGATGGTCGGGGGACAGACACCGTCACTATAGGATTTTCACTAAGTAACTCCTGAAATGGAGAAGCAGAGAAGTGTGTTAGACTGCGACTCTGCGTAGGGTTTTGGGTGGGTAACTGCTGAAAAAGAAGGACAGAGAAGTGTGTTAGACTGCGACTCTGCCTCCTGGTCTCAACTCTGGGTTGTCATGGATTTGGTCCACTAATAAACTTGGCCAGATTTCTAGAAATGAGAGCTGCTCCTTCCCAAGTGGGATGGATGCCGTCTCTCCGAATCAGACCAGGTCTTCCCC
>NC_060163.1:711693-713654 GCF_021292245.1 Micropterus dolomieu | reverse complement strand
TTAGGGATGATTATTGGATGTTTCTCTTCCCAAGGGATTACAGCTGATGACAGGCGACCACCTATCCTCACCACTCCATCTGTATCCAAGATGGGATCCAGCGTTCTGAGAGGGCTGTGCTTAGAGACGATCTCTCCTTTGGACAAGCACTTGATTTCTTCTTTGAAGATCTCCTGCTGTACACTCAGGATAATTACTGTTCTTGCCTGCATCAGCTCGTCTGATTTCAGTCCCTCTCCCTCCAGAGCTCTCGAACAGGATCTGACTTTCTGAATGATTCTGGCCATTCCGTGGGTAAGAAGCTTCCAGCTGGAAAAGCGTTTGAATCTGTGAACCAAGCAAAGGTTCGGAAACTTTTGTAGCAAAGGTTGCAACCAGCGGACGCACGTCAGCATCCTTGTCTGGGTCAGCAAGCTCAAAGGACTTACATAGAGGGGGCGTAGGTCCATCATCTTTTCTCAGACAGGAGGGTCCTGAAAACCAATTTGTCTCTTCCAAAAGTGTAGCTGGCACAGGACGTGTTCCATGATCAGGATTATGTTCCGTGCTGATGAAGTGCCACTGTTCAGGATCCGTTGACTTCCGGATGCGTGTGACTCTGTTCGCTACATATACATAAAACCTGCGGCTGGTGTTGTATATATGGCCTAAAACCACTCTACTGTCAGTGTAGAACTTCACTGCGTGGATGGTGATATCTAGCTCCTCCACCAACATGTCAGCTAGCTCGACTGCTAGCACGGCTGCACAAAGTTCTAGGCGGGGCACAGTATGGGCGTGACGAGGTGCTAATTTGGATTTCCCCATGCAGAATCCAACCTGAATGTGTCCTTTATCATCAACTACTCTGAGATAGGCCACCGCGGAGATGGCCATGGTTGACGCGTCAGAAAAGACACATAGTTCCCGGTGCTGTGTGGAAAGCAAGGAAAAGGTATGTCCTTGGAATCTGAAGTTGCTCAAGTGTCATGAGTGAGTCTTTCCAAGACTTCCACTGCGTCTCCTTTTCCGCAGGCAATGGGGCGTCCCACTCACTTTGCTCATTGGAAAGTTCTCTGACTAGAGCCTTGCCTTGACATGCGTCTTTGTAAAGAGAGAGAAAGAGAGAGAAACGGACAGAAAAAGTCTCTAACTCTGCCTGTCAGCTCGCTCTGCTCCGTTAAAACTGAATTTACCATACAGAATTGAATACGAGTGCACTCCAGATTTAGCTGCAGCCAGCTGACCGTGTGCTTCTCCCTTTACCGCAGTTCTGTGTCCATGCATGCAGCAAACTGAAAGCACTGTCTGTCGGAGCGTCTACGTGAAAAGAGAAGGAAGACATGGCTGGTAGTATTGTCTTCAGAGTTGTTAAACACCTCAGCGCACTGAAGGAAGCCATCTGACTGTGTGAGGAGCAAGATCGTTGATGTCTGCAGGCAGAGTAGGCCTAGAGCTCTCCTGATTGACTGGTCCAGAGTAGAGAAGATGACCCCTTGAGACACAGCCCCTCCTCATTTGCATAATGAGCAGAAATGCATACAGAAATTTAAAAAGGAAGGGCAGAAATAAATACCATGGGTGAAAATAAATAAGGTAAAAAAATACAAACGAAGAATAAAACAGACAAAAATATTAAAACACACACATAAATAAATACATTTAAAAAATTAGTAATAAATAAAGTTGAAGATTATAATGGAGAATAAATAAATAAGGTAATTATAACAAAGGTGAATAAGTAAAGGCACTAATTAAAATATATACATTTATGTCTCCTTGTATAATTTAATTACTACCTACATTTATTTATTTACTTTATTTTTTTGTGTATTTAATTGGATGCTTATTTATTTGTTGAGCATTTATTTATTTCTGTATTTATTTCTGACTGTGTCAGGATCGGTCCTCCATAGCGGGGTGGGAGAGTTATCAAGCACGTAAAGTTTGTTTCAGATGTGAGCATGTACACTGAAGTTACA
>NC_060163.1:699397-711593 GCF_021292245.1 Micropterus dolomieu | reverse complement strand
CTCACCTATCAGACACCAACTGTCTGATCTTGAAACGCTGACTCTCTGTAGCACTCTTTGAAGTCCAATATCTATACACAACATGCACACAAAGATGATTAGTTAATGTTCAAAAAAACATTTTTAAAATAATACATAATGATAAATGAAATTTTAAAAAGTGAATTTACAGACAAAAAAAGTTTCCTAATCTATGACAAACATTAATTGTAGGCTACAGTAATTATAGTAAAATGAAAAGGTTAAAAGATGAGCAAGTTAGTTATTAACAAGCACAACATCAAAGTTGTGTGCTTATGCTATTTCTGTTGTTGATGTTTGTTTTTTTTAAACAAAGTATTAATAAAGGGTTCAAGTGATCAACTGTGGACCCCACAGTTGAGATAAAAACATTTAAAGAAATGACACATAAAATGAAACCAATTGTTAATAACACTATTTCATAATACATCCTACCTGAACTTTTAAAAAGGATTTCTAGATGATGATCTCACAACCACACACTTGAGCCTACAAAAAAATACACACATAGACCTTGTTAGCATCATGATAACACACTCACATTATGTTGTTTAGCATTGTTAGATTCACGCTGCACACAAAGACACAGCTCGACAACTTAAAATATTGACTATGTAACGCGGACACTTATTGAAATAAGTATAACGTTACTCACATGCATTACCAGCGAACAGCGAAAACAACAACCGGCAGAAACCGGGTAGCAGGCATAAGTTAACGTTATGCTTTCGGACCATAGACATAAAGAACGGTTCTGACTCCACGAGACAGTTCAAACTCATGGTCGTTCCTCCACGTAATCTCACGGGAAAACATGCATTATGGGAAATGTAGTTCTTCCAGGAAACCCGCTGATAACTTTACACCGTTGTAAGTCAGATTCAACAACTTCTAAAGTTACAATTACTTGGATTTGTAAACTATTTACAACAAATATTCACTGTGCACATTGTACACATGTATTCCCAGTTCCAAATGTAAGACTATTTATCGAAATTCAATTAAAAAAACAACAATAAAAAAACGTTAGAGTTACTTACCAAATCAGGGCTGATAATAAGACGGCGCTGAAAAAAAGGCAGGCCAATAATTATGATGAAAAAAACTGAGGTGGTGGTTTGAAGCAAGGGGATAAAAGTGCGCATTGCAAACAAATAAAAACAAATTAAACTGTGGGGCTTTCCAAAACTTCCATGAAAACTTCACTGCATGAAGGCAAATTCAAGATGGCTGATTCAGCTTTCCTGAGGGAGAGATAAGACCCATCCACCAAACGTCATGACGTCAATAACGTCATGACACAACTGTATGGTTCCTAAACTTTTTGAGTGTTCCACAGAAATTAGCTATCAAATTTTGAGCCCTATTCAATTAAAGTGGCATAAATCTCAACAGAGCTCAATACTTTATAGTTTGGCCAACTGCATAAGGACATTTGACTGTAATGACCTCATTAGTTATGAGCTAGTACAACTGTTTGGGATTACAGTGCTGATGTCAATAGCAGATAGCTTGTTATAATGTCCATTGGTATCAATCTTAATACTTTCCTGAAAACATGTTTTAAGTTATGATATACCACCACTGGCACACCATCGGGCCTGTCGTTGCCAGGCCCTCGAGGGATATGACCCCCGCTCTGACAGATGTCCCTTATTTTCCTGTATTGAAGGTGGCAACCCTACTTCCACCTATTTTCCTTATCAAACACAAAAATACAACTGTACACCTTCTGAATTCAAGTTTCTCTCTTTAACCAAACTAGCTTCTTACTCATCGTGATACACACTTCATTCACACTTGACAGAAACAAAATAAAACTCATCAAAATGTTCTTGGTTAGTCTTACAACTGGTCCAACAATCACCAACTTTGGTTTGGTGGAAAAAATTAAATCTTCTGTCTCTACGTGCTGTCGCTGCCTCTCTTATTCCCAATATTCCTCTCACTCCTCTCCTGCTTGATGCCTCTTCTGTCCCTGCCGGAAACCACCATGTCTTTGTCATCAAACTGGCCTCTATTGGTCTTGGGGGCTGAGCCCTATTCTGTCGCCTGTTTTCCCCGCTCCAGTTCTGGTGACCATTCCGGACTCAGTCAGCTTATAGGACCGTTATATTAGCTGCACAGCAAACTAAGCTAACTAGCTAATGGCAAATAGCAGCAGTTAGGACCTGATATTTAATATGCTACCCCCTCATGCATGCAAGCGCACACACACCTACAAATCTGCTGACCATCTAAGCACTGAATGAAATGTTCTAATTTAGATTCCATAACAGTAGTAAAAATATCTTCATTTGCAATTACATTACTTCACTGTAAAATATTACAATAAAAATGTTCAACAGCTGGTGTCATATCTTCAGGTCAGACAGTTCCACCTCCCCCTTCATCTAAAAACTCTGTCTCTCTCCTTTCTGTATGTCTCTCTCTTTTTATTCTCTCATTCATCATGTTGACAACACTACAGCTACTTTTATGAAATGGAGAAATATGTTTAAGTCAGCTTTTCTCTGTCTGTCTCTCCTCTCTCGGCCATCTAGATATGTGTATCAAACTGTGTGCGTATGCGTGTGGGTGTGCATGTGAGGGTGAAGGCAGATAGGAGTTGTTTCCGCTCAGCAGAAAGCACATTACATATGAAGACCTGTATAGGATTTGGCTGCAGATGCAGAGTTGCCAGTTATTAGTCAATTGACTCACATTCCTTGTCTTAAACTTCATATAGCAAAAACTATGTATTGTCCACACACACACACACGCGCAACTTTGCAAGTTACGACAGAAGCTATTTTTACTATACTACCATTCCACAACTCATATCATAGACAGAAACAGAAGAAGGCAGCACGTTCAAAAAATCAATATAAGCACAGCTTTATACAAATAAAAATTGTGTTCTTCATCTTCCCATAGATTATTATTGGTCTTTTGTGCAACGATGGAATTTATCAAGGCTAAACAGAGTATGGTGTAGAACTGCTCTTTTGTGAAAAGCGTTTTGAGATAACTGTTGAGATAACTGTTGACCTTTGGCGTCAAATAACTACGTTTTGTCACTTTTTCTGAAAGCGTGGGTAATTGACGCACTGAGATGAGAACCACAAGTACCACGAGTAACCCTACATTCTGGGAGCGCTGTGCTCTGGTGGGGTAGTGAGGTACTATGAGCTCTTTAAGATAAGATGGTGCCTGACCATTAAGAGCTTTGTAGGTGAGCAGAAGGATTTTAAATTGTATTCTGGATTTTACAGGAAAGAAGCTATAACAGGAGAAATATGATCTCTTTTCCTGGTTCCTGTCAGAACATGCAGCATTCTAGATCAGCTGAAGAGTCTTCGTGGACTTATTTCAGCAGCCTGATAGTAAGGAATTGCAGTAATCCAGTCTAGAAGTAATATATGGATGAAGTAGTTTTTCAGCATCATTTTTAAACAGGATGTTCCTGATTTTTGCAATATTATGTAGGTGAAAAGGCGGTCCTTGAAGTTTGACGACATGTCCTGATCAAAGATAACTCAGAGATTCCTCACAGTGGTGCAGGAGGCCAGCGTCATGCCATCCAGAGTAGCTATATCTTTAGATAATGTGTCTCGGAGGTGCTTGGGCCCCCATACAATGACTTCAGTTATATCTGAGTTTAACATTAGGAAATTACAGGTCATCCAGGCTTTAACATCCTGAAAGCACATTTGAAGTTTAGCTAACTGATTAGTTTCATCTGGCTTGATCAATAGATATAACTGAGTATCATCTGCATAACAAAGAAAGGTAAAAGGCGGCCCGTTGGCCAAAACCGGCCCGCCAGCAATAATATCTGGCCAGTTGAGGGCAGGTTTATGTGAATTTTGTCTTTAATAATTATTATTTTATCATTAAAGAAGCTTTTGCAATCATTACTACTGAGGGCTATAGGAACATATGGCTCAATAGAGCTGTGACTCTCTGTCAGTCTGGCTACAGTGCTGAAAAGAAACCTTGGGTTGTCCCTATTTTCTTCTGTTAGTGATGAGTAGTTCGCTGCTCTGGCATTACGGATTTAATATAGACCCGGTGCTCGGTACACTATAACAAATAGAATTGGCTGCAGTGTTTTCCAAGTTGAGTGTGAAAGACATTCGAATGAGTTATAATTTAGTTTAGGTTTAGAGCTGATTAGTAGGCTTGAGTTGAAGATAGCTGCAACTCCACCTCCTCGGCCGGTGCCTCGAGCAATGTGAGTATTAATTTGACTGGAGGGAGTGGATTTATTCAACATAGTGATGAAGATCACCCAGCCAGGTTTCAGTAAGACAAAATAAATCAATATATTATATAATCTGATATTCATTCATTATAGGACCCTCTTGAAAATGAGATGATACATCTCAAGAGGCTATCCTTTAATAATAAATTCAAATTCAAATTTACTAGTATCACTGCATGAAAAACGGGATTTTAGTCCCTGTAAACTGCCCCTGAGTCCCATTAAATCCCCGGGAGTTATTGGTCATAAAAGATCAGATCATCTCAACCTACCCAAAGAAAAACCAAACCAAACCCCATAACTCAATTGCTTGTCCCCAAGTCACGCTGGGGACAAACAACTGAGCAAATCCACAAAAAGCTGTTCTGTTCCCTGTCCAGCAAATGTGTCACACCTTGAGTTTGTTTCTTTTAACCCTAACCAAGATTTATTAACCTTAACCTAACCTTATCCTAAAGTCAACGATCAGCTCCTTGGTTTTGCTGACCTTGAGCAGTAGGTTGTTCTCTTTGCACCATTCTGCAAGCTTGATTTCAGGTGTACAGCATGAACAGGATGGGCAAAGCACACAACCCTGGGGGGCTCCGGTGTTGAGCACAAGAGTGGCCACCAATCCAAAATGTCTGGGGTCTGTTTGTGAAGAAGTATCCAGTTGTATAAGGTACCCAATCCCAGGGTGCTGAGTTTGCCAATCAGTTGCCTGAAGGTTGGAGGAGATTGTGTCGATTGCTGAGCTGAAATCCTCAAACAGCATTCTGATGTCGGTGTTATTTTCTCATGGTATGTGAGGGCTGAGTTGAGGCTGTGGAGATGACATCCACTGTGGATGAAAGCAAACCTGTGAGGGTCCAGGCTGGGTGGGATGTTGTTCTTTACATGATGTAGAACCAGTTTCTCAAGTACTCTTTCAGAATTGGGGTGAGAGCCACTGGGCGGTGGTCATTACGGCAAGACACTGTAAATGTAAATGCTCCGTACTTGTATAGCGCCTTTCTAGTCTTTTCGACCACTCAAAGCGCTTTAACACTACATCTGCATTTACCAATCACACACATTCATACACTGAGCCTAAGCGCTCAAACTAACATTCACACTCATTCGTACACTGGCGGAATAGCCACCAGGGGCAATTCGGGGTTCAGTATCTTGCCCAAGGACACTTCGACACGCAACCAGGGGGAGCCAGGCATTGAACCACCGACCTTCCGATTAACGGCCAACCCACTCTACCTCCTGAGCCACAGCCGCCCCACTGCAGACCACACTGCAGACTTTCTAGGGACAGGGACGATAATGGCTGTCTTGAAGCAGTTAGGAGAACTCCCCTGTGACAGTGACAGTTTGACAGTGCTGAAAATGTCAGTAATGACATCAAGTAGCTGATTGGCACAGGTTTTCAGTACACAGCTAGGGATGTTATTAGGCCCAGCTTATTTACTCATATTCACTCTCAGCTAGTTCTGAGATATGATAAAATCACCAGTAACAATGAAAACCCAACCAGGTTGTTCCTCTGGTGCATTTTTTTTATTTGCATCTGGGGGGATGTACAAAACACTGGTGAATTCTCTTGGCAGGATATGTAGTTGACATCTTAACAAAAAAAATATTCCACATCTGTCCATCCACTTTGACTGTGTTTGATCACCAATCATCCGTTATGTTAACACAGCGTCGCCCTCCTGTGGTCCTAACAGTCTTGTAGTCTGTCAGTGCTAAACCCTTTTTTCCTATAAGTAACAGCAGTCAGGGTACCGTTGGCTAGCATGTGCGGCCCTCCAAGGATATGCCTCCCCAGACCATCACTGGCCAAACCAGTCATGCTGGATTATGTTGCAATCAGCATAACGTACACCACAGCGACACTTTCAGACACTGTCACATGTGCTCAGTGTGAACCTTCGCTTATCTGTAACAAGAATGGAGCCCAATGACGGACCTGCCAATTCTGTTTTTCTCTGGCGAATGCCAGTCGTGCTGCATGGTGCTGGGCTGTGAGCACAGATCCCACAAGAGGACATGGAGTCCCTTTGTGACAGTCTGGACAGAAACATGCACACCAGTAGCCCAAAGGAGATCATTTTGTAGGGCTCTGGCAGTGCTCGTGAAATGGCCCATCTCCTTGTACCATGTCCCTCCTCCATGATCTTGAGACTGCTGGGAGACACAGCAAACCTTATTGTGATGGCACGTGTGGATGTGGAGGAATTGGACTACCTGTGCAACCTGAATGGGCTGCAGGTGCCGCCTCACGCTACCAAAATACAAAACTAGAGAACAATCAGTAAGGAAGGATAAGGAGAGAAAAACTGTGGCCATCACCTACAAAACCATTCCCTTTATACGGGTTGTCTTGCTGTTGCTGATCAGTGCACCTGTTTTTACTTTCATTTGCACCAAAACAGGTGACATTGATTGACTTCCTAACTTCCTAACTGGACAGATTGAAGTTTAATTGACTTGATGTAATACTGTGATGATTAAGTGTTCCCTTAATTGTTTTGAGCAGTGTATAAACCTTCAGTCACATCTTTACTGCGCCTGCAGTCTGAGGGTTATCCGTGTCCACATCATCCAGGGGCACAATTCCTGTGATTAATGTGAATTTTCATTTACTAACTAAGGTGAAGACAAGTGAAAGGTAAATATGGATACATGTAAGATAAAACAAAGTGATTATATGGCAACAACGGAAGTTGGGAACAGGATTCAAAGGGTTCAATGGGAATTCTGTTTGGGTATTGTGAAAAGAATATGATTCTAAAAGAAATAAAGGGAGTGAAGAGTTGCAGGTTGTTAATCTTGATGCAATCCTTAAATTGTAATTAAACTATAAGTTTATTTACTCGTGCTTAACTCCGATCAGTGGCTAAGGATGCTGATGTTAAAGAGGTGGTATTATGCTCATTTTCAGGTTCAAAATCTCAATTAGGGGTTGTACCAGAACAGGTTTACATGGTTTAATTTTCAAAAAACACCATATTTTTCTCATACTGCACATTGCTGCAGCTCCTCTTTTCACCCTATGTGTTGTACACTCCGCTCTTGAGCTACAGAGTGATGAATGTTACTTGTCTTGTTGGGAGTTGCACATGAGCAGTTCCCAGGTAAGGACACTAGCCAATCAGAAGCAGAGAAGGGCAGGTCGTAAGAAACAAGGTAGTTTGATCCAAATCAAAGCCGCTAAAGACTGCGACCGTAATCTAGCAGATGGTAGAAGTTATTACCAGTCCACAACCACACAACATCATTGTTCCACATCTTACCATTAGGACTAAACGTTGAACTGTTACCGGTGTTCTGACGATCTATGCTGCCTTGCCGAAAAATGCTACCATAGTGCAAATCGATAGACTCGACTCTACTTGGCCCTGCTCCGTTTTCCATTGCAGACAGTACCCAGGGATAGAACGTAGCTTGTCGTCATAGCGACGCCACACACAACTGCCGCGACGTAATGTTCAATGCGACACACACACCAGCGATCCACACAGCTTTAGAAATATATACAGTCTACGGTTAAAAAGTTTCTGATTCCTCAGAATGTAAAGACAGATAAGCGGTATGAAAACCTTACAGCTGTGTTTTCCTCTGCCGTTGTTGCTGCAGCGGTCTGTGTGACGGCGGGAGCAGAGGGCTCTGTGAGCGGGCGGCTGGCCGGCCTCACACGCTCCTCCCGCGGGTTGGCACAGGCTTCCCCCGCAGCCACTTGTGGAGCTCCTCAAGTGAGAAAATATTCAAGCACATTTTTGTGCTGCCATCACTTCTCGTAAAACTGTCAATATTCGAAATCTACACAGCTGATTTGTCACCTCAAAACTTCTCAGAAGTGGATTTAGTGATGAAATTCTGTACAAAAACTGTAAAACTTTCTGGTGCACGCAATGATGATGCAGTGAATAGTGACGATTCTCTCTGACCAATCAGCAGTCTGTCGTGTTTTCACGTTACGTTTTGGTATCCCTCAGCTTGCTTGGAACCTCGAGGGAGGTGAGGTAATACAAAAAAAAGTACCTGGAAGCAGGTATGGGTACAACATTTCTACAATGGAAAACCAAACAAAGGCGAGTCGAGCCAAAGGGCCTCCGCTCAGACTAGCTTGGTTTGAGGGCGTGTCTGACCCCGCTAGCCGCTTGGCAAGCTTTATGACGCGTTTTCATTGTGACGTCACAAGTAAAGGAAGTGAAGGGCTGGACTACAAATGAGCTGTTTTCAAGCGGTTCAGAGCAGGGCTTTCTGTGGGAGATGGGAACTCCCTCTGGGCTGGACTTTGGGCTTTTTACTTTGCAAACCTGTTACATGCACAAAAAAGAGATATAACTCAATAAAGGAGAGGGAAAAAGCCAAAAAGCATAATACCACCTCTTTAAGTGTCCTCAATGTTACTTGTCGTTTTTTGGAGGGGGGGGAATATGTTACAAACTCCGATGAAGTAGTGAAAGTTAATTCAAATGAGATGAGTTTTCAAAGGATAAAAGATACGTAAATTAAAACGACGTTATATGGAGGTTCTTCAGGGATATTCAGAACGTTCTGGAAATGTTAAGCGAACCATTACTATATGATGTAAATGCTCTGTATTTGTATAGCGCCTTTCTAGTCTTTGCGCTTTTACACTACATTACATTCACCCATTCCGTTTGAAACAGAAACATTCACACACATTTATACAATGATGGAAAAGCTATTGGGGGCAATTCAGAAGTTCACGTGCAGCCTGGAGGAGCCAGGTATTGAACTGCCGATCTTCTGATTAATGGGCAACCCGCTCTATCTCCTGACGCTGCCCTCTAGGTATCTACACCACATTCCATAAAGTTTGAAGAACCTCTAAGGGACCAACCTAGAATGTTATTTTTTTGTTCTATTTAGGTCCTTCCATCACATTTACTGAATGTTTTCAGAACCTTTAGTAACATTATAGGAACCTTTTTCAATTACAAATTTAATTGGGCCAAATTTTAAAACCAGGACATGGAGATGAGCCGGACATTTTCTCACGAGTTGGGATGGGTAACATTAGGATTTTATTGACACACTTGTATTGATGCTTGTTTCAGTTATTTATCGATACTCAGTTATTTTTAATTAGTAAATAATTGCCTCTAATAAAATACATTATTTATTTTTTAATATTATATGTTAAATAAATGTTGTTTCTAGAGCAGCAACAGGATTTACAACAGCAAAGTCACTGAAAACAAATCTTAAATGTCAGTAAAATAGATCACATTCCTGACATAAGCATACTGAGTGAAGTTTAGAAAGAATGATCCTCCTCCTCCCTCTGATGCTGCTGGTAAAGAGGAGGCTGGTTTGTCTCAGCCACCATTTGAGTATGAGCCATAATTTAATGTACAAGGCAAACTAAGCTAAACAGTTAAAAATAGACAGCTTTCAGTTTAGCTTGTTTGTAACAATTAGCTTTTAGCCGAACTAGCGCTGTGCTCGTGTAAAACCAAAACAAAATATATTGTACATTATGCAAATATATATGAAAATATTGTGTTTTACATGTTTTTGCTCATGGAACTTTTGTTGAACCTGTAGGGAACCAACCTAGAATGTTCTTTTTTGGTTCTTGCATCATCTTCCCAGAATGTTTGCAGAACTTTTTATAACATTACAGGGACTTTTGCTGTACCTTTAGAGACCTAAAATTGGTATCTTGAAATACCATCAAAACATGTTTACACATTTCACTTCTTAGAAATTATTTTATTGAACACTGTCAAATGTTGCTGTGGTAGATAACAGCAAAAGCTGACTTGATTGACACTAAAATATAGCATTTCTGTTTATACTGCTGGACATGATATCCCCAAAGCATGTTGGAAGTAACCAGATCACAGTTCCTTTTATAAATCAAATATGTCTTATGAAGGCTGTTATGGAACCCTAATTATCAACCAATGTGTCTGATTAACACATTGGTAACTAAACATTTACCAAATAGACTATTTTCATGTAAATGTATATTTAACAAGCAGGGAGCAATACATGTTTTGAAATATGTATATATATTCTTGAAAAATATGATGGACCTTATGAATTACATCCTTATTTTGATTAAAAAACCAGAAGGGTTGTTTTTAAACTATATGATTACCAACCATAATTTTTGTTATAGTATGGTAATGTTTTACTTTACATCCCAAAAGTCCTCTTTGTGATACCAAGTTATGTAGGGAACAAGTCCCAAATGAAATCTCACCATGTGTCAGGATTATGCCGTGTGCTCAGGCAGGTAACAGGTTTAAGTACCCAGGACTCGTAACTTTGCAGGTTGATTCTTAAGATAATTTTAATCAAATTTACAGAAAATAATACAGGCACTCAACAAGAGGCTGTCCAAAAATATCCAAGGAAATCCCCTAAAATGTCCATCAACAGAAAATAATCCACAAGGGCAAAACTAAACCGAACAGGCAGACAAGCAGACGCTCACCGCAGTGTGACAAATAACGGACCACCAAGAACAGAACTGACAGGTGAAACCAGGCAATTAGGCAGACACACACACAAGCAGGTGCCACCAATCAGGCAGACAGACAACTTCCCCTGAAGGTCTGCTAAATAATGTCCCCCAACCCTTTAAAGAACTCCACATCATGACCGTCTGGGAATGTTCTAAGAAAATTACATGGCGACATCCTTGACACCAGTGGGACATTTTCAAAATGTTCTTGGAACATTACATTTCTGAATTGAATATGGTCCTCTATATGAACATCCTGAATGTTCCCAGAAGGTCTGTCAAATAACGTTCCCCAACCCTTTAAAGAACTCAAAATCGTGACCATATGGGTCACAACCAGACCAATACAAAACCACACTGGGGTGCAGACAGAAAACACTATCAAAAACACAGAACATACACACAATGATGAAATAAACCACAAAACAGACAGAGATATCATACTAAACATGCAAAAACCAAGGAACCAGAAGGTAATAACTCAAAGCAGACAACAGGGAACCATATTGGAACGTTCTGAATAAATTTGTAACGAAACATTGTCATACGGCCAACAGAGGACCATGTTCTTTTAGGGAACATGTTACCATGTTACCTTTAGGGAACTTTACAGTTTCTCGATTGTTTACACACATTTTCTGAAAGAATGCCTCATATTCTCAGAACTCTACACACAAATCAAAAAACACACACAATGGGCAAAACCCCTCAATTCTCCTGCAAAATGAAGCTTTACATTCAAAACAATGTTATTTCTACTCAAAATGGTATTTTGTTTTCAAATGACACACAAACCATCATATGAATAGACATTCATAAGAAGTTGAACACTGATGTGCTCAATGTAAAACACTATGATGAATGGAAAACACTTCATCTCCATTCATCATAATGACTTAGGCCTTTTTTTGTTCAGTGTTACACTTACTACAGACAGTACATACATAAGTGTGTTGTAAAATATTTGAGAATATTGTTTTTATACTCAGAACACACAAACAAATATATTTTATTTGTCCCACAAAAACCATGTACACAGTGTACATCCCATTCCCAACCAACACAAAGTTGCACATACACTACATACAAAACAGAAGAATTTACTGTACACAGTTACAGTAAAAATTAAAGCTGCAAGCAGCGTTGGGCGGGCCCTCGCACTTGTAGCGCGTCCGCGTGTGAGCCGGCCGAGTTGCATATTCTGGAGCTCTGCCGGTGCGGCTGTGAATTTCCTACGCGGTTCCGACGCCACATGAAGGTGCTATATGTCACTTCCTGTGTCCCCTATGTGGAGCTACATAGCACTTGCCGCTATGAATATAAATCGGTATTGGTGTGTAGATGTCTGCGGGGTGGGAGAGTTATCAAGCACGTAAAGTTTGTTTCAGATGTGAGCATGTACACTGAACAATAATGTACCCAAACAATAAAATAAATTCCTTTTATATTTC
>NC_060163.1:696592-699297 GCF_021292245.1 Micropterus dolomieu | reverse complement strand
GATGGATGACGCCGTGGTGGGTAATCACTGCACACATTGTGATGTTCCCTCCGCACTGGCCAGGGACTTCAACAATGGCACGCTGGCCGATGACATTCCTTCCCCTCTTTTGTCTTTTTGTGAGGTTGAACCCAACCTCATCAATGAAGATGAACTGGTGCTCCACTGCAGCCACCTCTAGCTCAAGGACTCTCTGAAACACACATGACAATATCAGAAATAGACATGGAGTGGTCAAGCACAATCATTATGATTACAATATTGAAATATGTATAATTTACTGTATACAGTGTTGAGTGTATGCATCAATTGTGGGACTCACTTGCACATAGTTATATCGCAATTCTTTGACTCTTTCTGAATTGCGTTCAAATGGCACCCTGTAGACCTGCTTCATCCTGAGATGATTTCTGCGCAAGACACGGTCCAGTGTTGTTTTCTAGGACCATGTTTATGATTTCAGTTTCCTGTTCAGGAGACCGAAGACGTTCCCGACCACCTTGTGTTGGTAATCTTTCAGTTCTGCCAAACAAATAGTAAAATACTGTAAATACAAAGTAGGTATACATTTCCTAAATACTTGAAACATACTTTACAGTATTTTTACAGTCCTACAGAACAGTCCACAGGCAATACTGTACTACTGTACTCATTGAGTACTGTATTGATATGCAGTACTGCAATTGCTAGTGAGAGTAGATTTCTTACCTATTCTCATTTCGGAAAGTCCGGATGATGGATGCTACAGTGTACCTGCTCAGATTGGCTGTACTCTTTGCCCAGCCTCCCTCATTGTTAGACCATGGTTGACCACATGATCAACCAAAGTGGCTCGGATCTCATCAGAGATTACGGTCCTTGGCCGTCCTCGTCCTCGTCCTCGTCCTCGTCCTCGTCCTCGTCCTCTCACTCCTCTGGCTCTGCCTCTGTTTCCAATGTTGACATCCATTGCTCCATTGAAGAGCTCACCTGTTGCCATTTTATGCTAAAGCTCTGATTGCTAATTGGAAAACTGTGTGACGGGTGTTTGCCCTTGTGATGAGTCAGTGTGCATATTTGAATGGCAGTGTGTTCCTTGTGAAAACAAGATATTTTCTGCATGAAACTTGTGCCAAAAGCCGAGAATTGTGTGTAGTGTTTTGAAAAAAGTGTGTTTTAGAACTGCAATTTGAGTGTAAAGCAGGAATTGTGCTTGTAGATTAGCAGATTTGCGTCAGGGGGTTGGTGAATGAGTTAGATGTTGTGGTCATTGTGTCTCAAGTACCAGAATTTGTGTGTAAACAATTGAGAAAGACTGTAAACATGGTGCAGGGTTGCTAGTCTGGGGAAATTTCATCCCAGGTAAAGGCCTTAGAAATAGGTCAGTCAAATCTCCCGCGGCAGGAAAGTTCAAGAGAGTGTCCAAAAGTAAAAGCATGTGGTGGCGAGACCTTTTATCTGGAAATGTGACATCAGTTTTGGGATCGAGTTTCACCTAAGCGGAAGCTTCCGGTCTGAGAGGTGAATCTAATATGGAAGTCCCTTAAACCTGCATTCTGTTGAACGGCCAGCAGGGGTCTTCTGGTTGCAAAAAGAAGTCCGGCTCCATTAGAAATACTGGCAAAATGACTCTACTTCTCACCTGAATAATTACCCCAGTAAACACTTTCCTAATGACTTTGTGATCTCAATCACTAATTTTAAGTCTTCTTCAACATGATGTTCATTTAGTAAATTATGGTCTCATTTAGACGAAAATAGACCATAAAACAGAGTATGCTTCAGGGCGGGATTATCTATGATTAACAGGTTGTTACCATGGTGACTTGTCAATCAGGCTGGAGTGACTCTACCCACAGCTCTGTGTAAATTTAACCAGCACCGTTGAAAAAGCGTATTAGGAGTTGGCTGTTCACTTTCTCTGGTGAGTACATTTCATTTTAAAAGTTCAGTGTGTAATATTTCTGAGGATTTATTGACAGAAATGCAATATAATATCCATAACTATGTTTTCAGTGGTGCATCTTACATAATGAACCATTATGTTTTTATTACCTTAGAATGAGACATTTATATCTGTATAACCGCGGGCACCCCCTTATATACAGTGGGGGAAATAAGTATTTGACCCCTTGCTGATTTTGCAGGTTTGCCCACTTACAAAGAATGCAACGATCTATAATTTTAATCATATGTACATTCTAACAGTGAAAGACAGAATCCCAAAGAAAATTCCAGAAAATCACATCATATGAATTTATTAAAATTGATAACCATCTGATGAGGAAAAACAAGTATTTGACCCCCTGGACAAACAGCATGTTAATATTTTGTAGAAAAGCCATTATTGGCCAGCACAGATGTCAAACGGTTTTTATAGTTGGTGACAAGGTTTGTGCACATTTCGGCAGGGATGTTGGCCCACTCCTCCCTGCAGACAGCCTCCAAATCATTCAGGTTCCGAGGTTGTCGCCTGGCAACTCGAATTTTAAGCTCCCTCCAAAGATTTTCAATTGGATTCAGGTCTGGAGACTGGCTAGGCCACTCCAGAACCTTGATGTGCTTCTTCTTCAGCCGCTCTTTTGTTGCTTTGGCGGTGTGCTTAGGGACGTTGTCGTGCTGAAACACCCATCCTCGACCCATCTTCAGCTCTCTCACTGAGGGAAGGAGATGTTGGTCCAGAATTCCACGATACATGGCCCCATCCATCCTCCCCTCAATACGAT
>NC_060163.1:679241-696492 GCF_021292245.1 Micropterus dolomieu | reverse complement strand
GTTGCTTTCCGATTCTCTTGTAGCCCATCCCAGCCTTGTGCAGATCAACAATCTTGTCCCTGATGTCCGTAGAAAGCTCTTTGGTCTTGCCCATGGTGGTGATGTTGGATGCTGGTTGTTTGGGTGTTGACAGGTGTCTTTTATACAGGTAACGAGGTGAGGCAGGTGTATTTGATGTAGATAATTGGTTGGGATTGGGGCTGTGTCTTAAAGAAAGACTAACTGGCTTGTAGGAGCCAGAATACTTGCTGTTTGGTAGGGGGTCATATACTTGTTTTTCCTCATCAGATGGTCATCAATTTTTATAAATTCATATGATGTGATTTTCTGGAATTTTCTTTGGGATTCTGTCTTTCACTGTTAGAATGTACATATGATTAAAATTGTAGATTGTTGCATTCTTTGTAAGTGGGCAAACCTGCAAAATCAGCAAGGGGTCAAATACTTATTTCCCCCACTGTAGAGGTCACCATATTTTGTCGTCACGTTTCTACAATAGCCAACAACGGACAAACAGCGCTAGAGAGTGTGTTTTGTCATCACGGCGTTCTGCTCCTTGTATAATTCCGGCAGTGTCGACGCCTGTCACTACATTAAATGCTTCCATAGAAGAAGAGGAAATAATAACAATAATAATAATACTACTAATAATAAACAGTCTCTGAGTAGTCTTCTGGTTTATTAGAAGTAAGAAGAGAAGTAACATTTGGACAAATGAAGAGCACACACGTGTTATTTAGCACGAGAGTGGACAGCCTGTGGACATACAAACAGATGACGGCAGAAATAACGGATGTCGATTTTCCAAGATGGAAGGCTATAATGTGGGCACGATGTTTTCAAAGTGGTGCTTAAGCGGTCTGTTTTCTGCTGGACAGGTAATTAACTTAAGTTTGTCAGACTTTAGTGATGCAAATGAAAGCTGTTTGATAGCTTTAGCTAAAAGCTGGCTGTAATCACCGAGAGACGTGAGGTGTTTCCCCTGTCAGTGGTGTGAAATATGGATTAATTTCATGTTGCCTACTTATTCTCCAGCCTGTGGTTTGGCTTTGCCGGTTACATTTGCGAGACAATCAGCTGATCAGTAACATTAATTGGCAATAAAACCTTAACTTTAGCTTAGAGCATGGATGCATCAACCAGCTAAACTTTTACTGACTGGTAGAAAAATCATGTAAGGTTAGTTGGATTGGTTGTTGATATGTAGTTGGATTAATTCATGTAGTTACTCTCTCTCTCTCCAGCGCTCTGTTTTGGCTGTGTAGGTTATGTTGGTGAGACAATCAGCTGATCACTAATTGGCAATAAACCGATAAAGCTGGAAGCTCAGATCAGACAGGTTAAACCTTTACTGCCCTGGTAGAAAAAATATGCTGTTGGATTACTTTTATGTAGTTAATTTCTCTCTCCAGAGCTAGGTTTTGGTTTTGTTATGTTTGTGAGACAATCAGCTGATTGCTAATTGGCAATAAAACGGCAGCTTCCAGCATTGGAGCTCAGATCAGCCAGCTAAACTTTTACTGCACTGGTAGAGAAAATATGTAGTTGGATTGTAATTTCATGTAGTTCATCTCCAGCCTCTGTTATGGCTTTGTTACGTGGACAGAAATAGGCCGTTACCTTCCCGAGACAGATGATGAATATTATTGGCAATATAACGGTAACAACAGGGAAGCTCAGATCAGCAGCTAAACTTCACATTTTACTGCCCTGGTGGAAAACATGTATTTCTTTTTACTCCTAATGGTGATATGTAACAAGAACGTGCGCCTATCAATGTGTCCAATAATAAATACTTTCCGAATTTGCATTAAAAAAGGTGTTTTTTGGATATTGCTTCCCACTGTGCACACAAATGTGTAATTTGTACTTTCACATGCTAAATGCCCATTAAAAACCGTTTTACCACAAGCTGAAATTAGGGCTGTCAGTACTACTTTGTGTTTCTGTTGTATTTTAAAAAATTAAAAAAGACATTTTGTTAAGATTTGCAGATTGCTTATCTAATTAAGCCAAGTGAGAGGAGCCTTGATCCTGTCCTGACAATGCATTTGTAAACTTCATGTATTATGTGGTTTAATGGACTGTGGTGCAGAAACAGTGAGGCTTACATTGAGGAGCAGGAGGAGCACTGCCAGAGCCCTGCAAAATGACCTCCAGCAGGCCACAAATGTGCATGTGTCTGCTCAAACGGTCAGAAACGGACTCCGTGAGGGTGGTATGAGGGCCCGACGTCCACAGGTGGGGGTTGTGCTTACAGCCCAACACCGTGCAGGACGTTTGGCATTTGCCAGAGAACACCAAGATTGGCAAATTCGCCACTGGCGCCCTGTGCTCTTCACAGATGAAAGCAGGTTCACACTGAGCACATGTGACAGACGTGACAGAGTCTGGAGACGCCGTGGAAAATGTTCTGCTGCCTGCAACATCCTCCAGCATGACCGGTTTGGCGGTGGGTCAGTAATGGTGTGGGGTGGCATTTCTTTGGGGGGCCTCCATGTGCTTGCCAGAGGTAGCCTGGCTGCCATTAGGTACCGAGATGAGATCCTCAGACGCCTTGTGAGACCATATGCTGGTGCGGTTGGCCCTGGGTTCCTCCTAATGCAAGACAATGCTAGTTCTCACGTGGCTGGAGTGTGTCAGCAGTTCCTGCAAGAGGAAGGCATTGATGCTATGGACTGGCCCGCCCGTTCCCCAGACCTGAATCCAACTGAGCACATCTGGGACATCATGTCTCGCTCCATCCACCAACGCCACGTTGCACCACAGACTGTCCAGGAGTTGGCGGATGCTTTAGTCCAGGTCTGGGAGGAGATCCCTCAGAAGACCATCCGCCACCTCATCAGGAGCACGCCCAGGCGTTGTAGGGAGGTCATACAGGCACGTGGAGGCCACACACACTACTGAGCCTCATTTTGACTTGTTTTAAGGACATTACATCAAAGTTGGATCGGCCTGTAGTGTGGTTTTCCACTTTGATTTTGAGTGTGACTCCAAATCCAGACCTCCATGGGTTGATAAATTTGATTTCCATTGATCATTTTTGTGTGATTTTGTTGTCAGCACATTCAACTATGTAAAGAAAGGAGTATTTAATGAGATTATTTCATTCATTCAGATCTAGGATGTGTTATTTTAGTGTTCCCTTTATGTTATATATATATGTTATATGTTATATATTATGATCGTATTAATCATAGCAGATTATTTTTACATACTTAGTCATGTCTGGGTGGGGACCTTTAAACTGCAACATCTTTGACTCCCACCAGGCTGTAGGTGTAATATGCTTTTAGCCGGTAGAGAAGGACAGTGGAAGGATGGGCTGAAATGCATATCATGGAAGACTAAGGTTTCACTCTGAGAATCAGCAGTTGCTTTGTGAAGGAAAGGGACTTTACAGTTTTGATGAATGATGTTCAATTTCATTAATGCAGCCATGTTTCTTGTAATCGGGCCTACTGCTATTGTCTCATCTACTTTGTGGAAGCGAGAGGTCTAAACATAAAACTGCAAACATTAAGATATGAATCAATACATCACCAGATACAAACATTTTAATAATGTTGAATTATAATGTTTTGGATTATTGGATCATTTTCTCCTGTTGCACACTTTCATGGCTAGACAAAAGTTGCAACCTGAAGTGACATTGTCTACATTTAGACAGATATCCATGGGAATGAGTCAAATTGCATAATTGATTCAGAATTACAAGTGGCTTGAAAGTAGGGTATGTAGTACACATGATAAGACTGATAGGTGATAATAGATTATGTAAACAGGTTTCTATTCTCTATATGCCTCTGTTCTCTGTTCCTCTGTGTGTAAGCCTATGGGGAGAATGTGCCAATGTAGTGTGGCTTCACACCACTACTTTATGTTGCAACTCAGCATTGGTTTCAACACAATTACAGAACTGCTTAATAAGTAATAGCGTACCCCCCCATCTCCCCCAAAAAACATAATAAATCCATTATAATGGCAGACCATAGAGTTTCTCCTGTTTTTACTCAATAATTAATGAAGACAAATTCCTCCAGGCACTAATTAGATCAACAGGAAATTAGTATTTATTGGAATGCAGGCCTATGGAAAAGGTCATATTGAATATTTGCTCAACGTCTAGTCTTCCATGCAGTCTTCCACTTTCATGGTTCTGTAAAAGGTCTTAATAGAAAGTCTATTGCCCAATACTTTGAACAGCATTTGAATAGCGTGGAAGTAGAGAGGGGGTGGAGAGGAAGTAAAAGGGTGTTTTACAACTCAAACTACAGTGGAACCTGACAGTGTTTGTGTCTTCATGTTATCTTATCAGTATGTGTGAGCCTGCTGTTTTTTGTCCCATTATTACAAGTTATAGAGTGAAATTGAGTTTGTAACTCCCTTCCAGTTTGTGATGTTTCCAGTAAGGATGCTTTCTATATCCTCTGTAAAAGCTGACAAGAACTTGGCGTGGGAATTTGGCCTTCTTAAGCTTCCTCAAGAAATCCAGTCGTTTCTGAGCTTTCTTCACCAGTGTGGAGATGTGAGACGACCATGTCAGGTTCTCTGTGATGCTGATTCCCAGGAACCTGAAATTGTTCACCTGCTCCACCTCAGTTTCCACTGATGTAGACAGGAGTGTGTGTCTTTATCTCCTTCTTCCTGAAATCATTGATAAGCTCCTTGGTTTTGCTGAAGTTGAGCAGCGGGTTGTTCTCTGAGCACCACTCTACAAGATTATGAATTTCCTCCTGATATGAAGTGTCATCGTTGTTTGAAATCCGGCCGATGATTAGTTGTTACTGTTGAGCTGTTATTCACATAGTCTCTTGATGTGGGGAGAGACAGTGTGACCCAAAGTCTAGCTTTGTGACAGGCAGGCATGCATTTTATTATGAAAGCCACTGTGAAGAAAGCCATCTCAGATAGATAGAACATATGATATAGGGAGAAGCATTAACACACTATATGCGCTATCACATCATCTCCTAAAAGCAGCTATGCAACTTTCACAGTGATTTCTGTCCTCATGGCCAGCAGGTTTTGTCATCTCAGACTGTTTCAGAATTTCTTTGAGCTCTAATTACAGTTACAAATCTTTCCACCACTTGCTTTGACAGCCGCAATTTGACTGCTGCCCTCCTAGAAAACTAATAACATGCAAAGCGTGTGTCCAGAAGTCCTCACACCTAAACAACAAAATATGCCGTTTTCCAAAACGACATATATGCACCATTGTGTTTTTTTCCTTTTTGCTCAGCATACATGCAGTATACATTTACATCAGTGAACACTTATGCAGTCTAATTTGTAATTTTTCTCCCCATCATGCATTTTGCACTTCATAGCATAAACAGGATAAGCAGTTAAAAATAATGAAAACAGACTTCAAAGCTCAATCTCATCCAAAAAATGATGCGTGCGAGTGCTGAAAGGAGGTTATAAACCTAACTGAAGCAGATCTGAAGAGCCAAAGGTTAAAGGTCATGATAACTTTCTAAAACCTTAAACTTTTACAACATAAAAGTGCCTTCAGCCACAGCGTATTGTAATGCATCACGTGGTACTGGAAACTGTGTGCATGTTTGTGCTTCTCTCTCTCTCTCTAGAGAAAAGACAGGTGACTTACAGTGGAGAATTCTTCATGGCGCTGTCGCCGTCAATGCTTTTATTTCAATTTTAAATTCAGAGGTTGATGCTCAATGTCCTTTTTGCACTGAGAGGGAAACCATTTTTCATGCCTTTGTGAATTGTGCAAGATTAGAGCCTTTATTTTTGTCTTTAGAAAGTTTTTTTTTAAAAACTTTTTCGACAGCGTTATTTATTTTGGGTTTTTAGTGTTGAAAAATAGATTTGTATGTCAGTTGTTGAATTTTGTGTTGGGTCAAGCAAAATTGGCTATTTATACTAGTAGAAAAAAGAACATCGAGCAAAATTCTGAGCAGAATGTAGTTGCTATGTTTTCAAACATGTTAAAAGCTAGGATATTGATTGATTTTGCTTTTTACAAGCATATGGATGATCTCATTACCTTTGAAGGTATTTGGTGTTGCAATGAGGTATTGTGCTCTGTATTTGAAGGTGACTTGCTTTTTGCACATTTATTGTGAGTTGGGGCTGCTCTTAATATTTATGCATATTGTAATGTAAATATACTGTGAAATGACTTTGTAATGACTTTGTTAAAAATCAAATCTCTCTCTCTCTCTCTCTCTCTCACTCACACACACACACACACACACACACTCACAAGAGAGTGTATATATAACTGTCTTTCATTCACAAATGCAGGCACACGCTTGTCACACACAGTAAAAACCCCTACTACCTGTGTATCTTTGTGTGTGACATGAGAAGTGGTGGACTAACCCAGACAGAGGTCTGATGTGTTTTTCAATGGTCCTAGCAGTGTCCCAGTGCTGAGCTAGTGAGCTAGACAAAAAATCCTCATACAGCTTTCAGTTCTGCTTTAGTCTCTTCTTTAATCAGCAGCTTGCTAATTAGCTTGCAGTATGCTAATGCAGCCTGAGCCTTCCTCTTTCCCACTTGTTATGCTAACTTATTAACCCGTATTAGCATCAGGACTGATTACCTGCAGCTCAGCATCTACAGATCGCCAAATCAGATTTAATGTTGTTTTATACTATTGTAATATGGAAAAGTGATTCACCTTAGCAAGCTGCTGAGCAGTGCTGTCCTATAACTTAGTAAAAGTAATCTGTCTTGGAATGTCATTAGTTTTGCAGCTTTACATTTTGTCCTGATGATGGAATTTGCTTATAATTCAGGGGATCACCAACGTCACTGACTGACAAGTTTTTCTTCCATTAGGATAATAGTCACTAGAAATCAAATGGTAAGAACATTAATACAATAAACCCACTGGGTTGGGTGACAAGCACCCAGGGATGTCTTCTTCTTTTGTGTAAAAACACCTAGAAGACTATAGAATACTGAAATGAAGACCATTCTATTAAAATTGTGGGGAGAGAAAACTGAGCAACGACTAATGACTAAGTCTATGTAACATTCTGCTGAATTATAAGATGTAGGTCACCAAACTCACTTAAAACAGCAGTGAATGTAGCTACTTTTTGTTCCTTTTTAAATGGGTTATTTTTTCAGTTTTGCTCTTTGTTGTGATGATTAAACTACAGGGTCAATATTGGATTTGGGCTATGATATGATAAGTCACTATATTGTCATATCCAGCCGATACCCATGGGAAATGAAACTGAATTTAGTCTTCAGCCCCTCTGCTTCCGCTCTGCCAAAAAACATGGTGAAGCTGTGTGATAGGACAGGAGAGGCCAATGACTGAACAAGGCTTTGATGGGCTTATTATTCTACTTTTGATGTATGGTAATTGACCTCCTCATGAGGCATATTTAATTGATGAGGGGGGAAAAAACTGGTCTCTTTGCTTTGTCTCTCCACTTTCTTTTGCTCCTTTGTTCCACGAGAACCAGAATGATCAAATCGGCAGATATTGGACTTCATATTGAAAGAAGACCGTCATCTTTCCCCAACCAACTACAAACTGTTTTCTTTAAGTACTGACCCCTACAGTAGCTTCTGGTGTCATCCATTTTAATGTAATTTATTAGAACTGGATTTGAGATCTGTAAAATGTCATTTCATTGCTGAACTGAATCACACTCCACCATCGTAAAATATGTCAGAATGTCAAATTAGTATTTCGTTACAAAATGAATTATTTAACCAAACCCAGACAAAATAATACAAAATACATACAAAAATATAACTAAGGGGTGTCAAGCATAGCACATAAACCTAACCATCCACCCTCTTGACCTCTGTTGCATTTCATTTCCCTCTCTCTTCCCACATTTCTGGTCCGCCTTTTGACTTATATATACACTATCAATTAAAGGCTGGAGTCTGCTGCATGACAACTTCATGGTGAAGACAAAACTCCATGAGGTCACTGCTAATTGTTTCTTACATTTGACTCAGTGTATTGATGAAACAAATTATATACAACGTTAGGTAAGTGTAGAATGTTGGCAGGCATAATTTTGGACTGAGCCAGGCTAGCTGTTTCCCTCTGCTTTCAGTCTTTATGCTAAGCTAAACTAACATCGTCTTAACTCCAGCTCTGTATTTACGTAAGAGTGGAATTGATCTCACTCTGGGTTAGAAATCCAATAAGCTACTACCAAAATGTCAAACTTTTCCTTTAACAGTTCACTGATTAATACTATTTATCAGGTACTTTACATACGTGATAAAGATTTGTGATATGCATTTTACTCATAACAGAGTATTTTTACACTGATTTATTGCTACTCTGATTCTGATCAGATTTTTTTTAAATCTGTCATTTCATACTGTAACATAACTTGTGGGTGTAACTGCTCATGTGATATTGGTATGGCAACATTTGTACTTTCAGTTTGTGTCCTATCCAAAGGCTCTCTGTAAAACAGGGAGGAGATTTAGACAAAGGCTGAATAATGTTGGCAGAATATTCATAATCGCCACACTTAGCACAGCACTATGGCGATTGCAAAAGAGAGTTTGAGTGTAATTATATTTTGAATACAATTTTATAGGATCAAACCTGGAACCTGCTCTGTTCTTCTTGTGCTCATTGTGTCCTTTCTGGTTGTATTACTTCTGTTTGCTGTGTCCCACTGACACAGTCCTGCCTTCTCGCTGTGGACATCAGAGTACTTCAGTCAGTGAATGGGAATGAGCTGGGCCCAATCTCTCCCTCGTCTCTTTATTTGTCCCTCATTCTCTCCCTCCCTCCTGTTTCTTCTGCCCCTCACTCCTTTACTTCTTCGCTCACTCATTCATTTCCTCCTTTCTTGTATTCCATAAGGCCTCCCGTCTCTCATTTCATAAAGCAGGCAGGAGGGTAGCCCACACCTCCTCCTCCTCCCCCTCCGCCTCCCCTAACACCTCTCCTTTAGGTGAAGGATAGAGTGATTAGGACAGGGACAGAGGAGGAGGAGTGGGACAGAGATTGGTGGGAGAGAGAGAGATGAGTTTCAGGATGGAGACGTGATCTGCTCGTCTCTTTGGTTTGGATGAAGTGATTAGCAGTGGAGAGCAGACAGAGAAAATGAGAGAGGAGAGAGATTGAACGCTGGATTGAATCTCCATGATGGATGTGCTCTGCAGTTTACCTCTCTTTCTCTTCTCACTTCTTTTGTCTTCTCAACTCCTTTTTCTCCTCTTCTATCCTTTACCCCTTCTCTTTACTGTTGTCTTTTCTCTTTTTTCCCTGTCATTGCCCTTTCCTCTCTTTTGCTCTTTCCCCTTTTCCATTGTTTCTGTATCATTTCAACTTCTCCTCGTTTATCTTATTTTCTTGTCTTGTTTTTTGTTTTAACTTCTCTTCTTTTCCTCCCAGTTTCTCCTCTCCTCCCCTCCTCTTTTCCTTTCATCTCATTTCCTCTCTTTTTATCTTTTCACATCTTTTTCTCCGCCTCTTTTTCCCTGCTTTCATCCGTCTTTACCCTTCTTATCCTGTTCTCTCCTTGATTGTCTTCTCCTCTTCATCTACTTTATATTCAGCTATCTTTTCACCCCCCCATCTTTTCTCTCCCTTCCTCCATTTCTTCTCCTCTCCCATTTCCCTCTGCTCCCTCTTTTTCTTTCCTCCTTTCTCCTCTTCCACCACACAACCATGAGCAACTTTCTCTCTCTCTTTTTCCCCTGTGTCAGTGTCTCTCGGCCTCCCATGGCAGTGACAGTGTGACAGCTGTGTACTGGCCCGATCACACCCAGCCTTTGATCACTTTCCCAGCTCACCATTGTGGCTAATGAAGGGAGCGGGGGGGGCTCAGGGGCTCCCACACTGCAGTTCCCACACCGCCCTCTTTACCTCCACCACTCCTCACATTTCACCTAATAACTATAATATCTATAACTATAGGTATGCCAGAAGCTACAGTAAGTTGTTGTAGGCGGGAGCTACATTGAGCCATCTTGCCTCTCTTCTGAGAGTTGTAAATTTCTACCACAACTCTCTTACTGAACAAAACTCTCATTCGTCACAAAGCTCTTTCTATTTCATGGCATTTTCTAACTATCTTATCCTAACCACCCACTGCCAATGTATTACTAAGTACAATGACGTTAAAAGTTCAAGGTAGTTTATTTGTCACTATACAACATAAGGTTGTATAACGAAAAGAAAGTTTGTATTCCCTTCATGCTACATACACAGAACTTAACAGGCAATTAAATGTGTATTAAAATATAACATTTAAAATAAATACAATAAAATAAAACAATAGGCTATATACAGTTATTTATATACAAAGACTATATAGGCTACACTTATATATACACCCAGGACATGAATTTGTGTTTGGGAATGCAAACAGCAACAACACGATAATAAAATGGTTTCATCTTCACATAAAAAAGTATGACATTTGGAAAACAGTGTCCATCTTAACTGTGTTTGAGCACCAAGTCTAATTCAGACCTTTATCGCATCCACATTAGACTATTGTAATTCCCTTCTCCTTGGTGTACCCACTCGCCGGTTAAATAGACTACAGTATGTCCAGAACTCGGCTGCAACAGTTCTCTGCCACGTGGCCCTGGGAGCACCAACCCTTCAACAACTGCACTGGCTCCCAGTTAAATACGGCATTTGTTTTAAAGTACTTCTTCTTGTTTACAAGTCTCTCCATGGCCACCTCCCTCTTCTCTATCCCTACACACCTACTCGCTCACTACATTCCTCAGATACCCATCTACTCTCACCTCGCCCCTCTAGGTTCCGCACAATGGGTGACAGGGTTCTCAGTGGATCTGGCTCTAACCTCTGCAACGCTCTCCCTCGGGGTTTGAACCAGTGCACATCTGTTGTTTCAATAAATTAATACTGAAAATTGACATATTTAGATTAGCTTTTCCTGGTGTGTGTATGGATGAGCTTGGTATCATTGTGAGTGATTTTGATAGGAAGTGCTGTATGCCTATTGCTGCTCATGAGCAGTTGGCACCTTGAATGGCCCTGCCATCAGTGTATGAATATGTATGTGAGAGGGTAAATGTGACAATTGTTGTCTATCGGTAGACCTAAAAATCACGGAAAAATGTGGAACACAGGCTTAGCATAAAAAAGTGCAATAACCTTTCTTTGCCTTTTTAGAATCCATGCCATAACTTGTTTCCCTTGAAGCATATGTATGAAAAATATGCATCTCTGCAACTGATGTGGCGAATAAAACGTGTTCGTCACTGATGCGTATCTAGGTAGGTTTAGGTAGCTAAACCTCCAGTGTTTCAAGATCCTAACAATTCCTTGGATATTTATTGATTCCTATCTCTGTGTCTGTCTATAGCCTTTCTCTTTCACTTCCCACCATTGCTTGTTCTTATAATTTCTTTTGTTTTTTGTTCACCACGCTTCCACCCTCCATTTTTTGGTGATATCACTGGGCAGGAGAAATGAATTTCCCCTCCTGTTCAAATGCAGGTATGGAAAAATATAGGGGGAGCGCAGAGAGGAAGAGAGAGATGGTGTTAATATTGATCTTAGTTAATGAGATTCCTATTGGACTCCCGTAGGGGATTGGAGTGGCGAGGCTTGGTGTTTGAGTCCAGGCGGAGGAAAACGGAGCTAGATTTAGAAGGAATTCCTTTTTAAACAGCAGCTTGTTTGGACACAGAGTGAAGAAATCAGTGCTCCTTATATTTGCTATATTGAAATCACTCTGCTCACTCTGATCCAACACTCTCTGTTTAATTAGACCTCTTTTTGTCTTTTGTTGCTATCCTCTTCTGAGGCCTGGCAGCATTTATTTTTTCTTACTTCATTTGCATTTTTCTGTGTGTGTGTGTCTGTGTGTGTGTGTGTGTGTGTGTGTTGTTAGTCCCTCTATCCAATCAAAGCCAGCATGTGTAGATCAGGTTCAATGCCCCCATGAACATGTATGATTACCCCGAAACATGTGTAACCCACAGGATATGGGTTTTAGCAAACAGAGCGCTGCACACCATATGGCTGTGTATGCTTCCATTTTATTTCACTTTTTTGCCTTCTCTGTCTTACTGTACACAAGAAGGATGGCAGACACTGTACATACAGGCTGGATTCACTGGGACTAGGAGCATACAGTCACAGTAACAGAGTGAGCTGTGCTTCCTAAATGAACAGTTCACAGCGTTTGTACAGTAGCATTATATTGTCCTACGACAATATAATACTACTATACTAGTATACTAGTATACTAGGAACTAGTAGCGTGTTTCTCTCTGTAAAGGACGGTGTTTAAATCAGATACTCAGGAGCCAAGTGGTACCCAGATACCAGCTGGTTCCTCTCAGTGCGAAGAGCAGTTTTTCTATACTAAGCTCCATCCAGATGCCTGAACGCCTGACCCTGTCTCAGAGGGTGTGCCCTGGCACCCTGTAAAGGCAACTCATTTACTTGCTTGTATCCGTGACTTCATTTTTTGCACAAAACTACAGGAGAGGGAAGACGTTGAGTTTGTCCCTGCACTAATGTGTTAAGGATGCATACAGATGGAGAGGAGGAGAGAGAAGCTATATTCTGATCAAAGATAACTGTGAGATTCCTTATGGTGGTGCTGGAGTTCAGGGCGATACCATCCAGAGATTATCTTTTAATAATGCGTCTTCGGTATGGGAAGTAAAAATGGTTAATAGGATTGGTCCAGGCACAGATCCTTGTGGAACTCCTTGGCTAACTTTGTTGTGCATGGAGGATAACATGTACAGACTTAGACTGATCTGATAAATAGGACTTAAACTAGCTTGTGGTTCCTAACCAGCGGTTCCTTTAATGCCAGTTAATGTTCCAGTCTCCATAATAGGATGTGATGGTTAATGGTGTAGAATGCAGTGCTAGGATATAAAAAGACAAGCACAGAACAAAGTTCTTTGACAGAAGGTCATTAGTAATTTTCACCAGTGCTGGCTATGATGAACTCTAAATCCTGACTGGAAATCCTCAAATAAGCTATTGCTATGTACACAACTGTTTGGTTACTGCTTTTCAAGGATCTTAGAGAGGAACGGAAGGTTAGGTCCATATAGGTCCATAGTCTGCTTAAACTCCTGGATCAAGAGTGGGTTTTTTAAGAAGAGGTTTAATAACAGCTACTTCAAAGTGTGTGACTACGGTACATAGTCTGTTAATAAAGACAGATTGATCATACATCTGAACCACCTGAGTGGCTGCAACGTATTCCTTCTGGGCAATTACATCTATCAATATAACGTCCACAAAAAGTACTTCTTTTTGCCACCGACAGGCTTAGACTGTTGTACCAGGTGTCTGACAACATCATGAAAAGGAGCCTTACGAGTAACACCTGGTAACATCTTTTGTTTTTAACCGGAAACAGAAGTCTCTCTCAAGGACAAGCTCAGTAGTCAATGCCACTGACTTTGGTGCAGGTGATCTGCGGTTCAATTCCTGGTCAGGATGGGTCTACCTCAGGTGTTACGTCCCAAGGTGTCTAGGGGTATTGGGACATAAACCAGATGTTTTTTGTACTGAAAGGATATTTATTTGAAATAAAATAAATATAGCTCACAACAGAAAATGGGCCGATGGGTGCTGTGGAAATCAACAATTAACAAATATAACAAAAAGAGCTCCTCAAAAGGAGGATTACTACTCTGACTATGGGTAAAAATAAAAGAGTAAACCAAAAATCTTAAACCTGGCCCACTTCCTTACCTTTACACAGTTTACAAGTCACGAATACAATGTCTGACAAGACTAATAAAGATACTAAATACAACAAGCTCTGAGACATATGTCACCAAGGCAGGCAAATTGGGTCTGACAGCTGCCTCGATTGTCAGCCCAAGCAGGCTTTTTAAACAGGAGGTGGTCTTTGCTGGCGCTCCATTGGCCAGCGGTAGTATGCCGCACCAATCAGTGTCATGGCCACAGGAATCCAGGAAGTAGGCGGGACCTTCCTTCGTTGCACAGCCAATCCGCGGTGTGGGTTGGCACAGCCTGCTCAGTATAACAGATAGACACGTGCACAGGTGAAATTACAGACGGGTGCCGGTGATAGCACAGGCATGAGTGAAACCACAAATATAAGAGTCATACCGGCTCGGACCTTGCCTTTGCGGTCCGCTTCAGGTGCTAGGGAACCAGGGCAACGTGATGAGAAATGGGCTCCTGGAACAAGATATTCATGGACTAGAGCAGAAAATATAAATCTTTTGCAATGCTACTCTACAAGCAATCCCGATGAGAGGGTTTATATGCAGAGACTGTGGGATATATGGATGCTTTGAAACCCATTATCGACACTTACAAAGAAACAACTCCTAGTTCAGTGTTTTAACATCAGCCGCTATCACAACTAGAGATAGATGAGGTACAACAAATATGCTATGGCAAGGGGGAGCCATGCGATGTGTTCATCATCCCCACACACAGATTTGGTCATAAGCCACAATAACAACAAGCCCTTACGGCACAGAATCACTTAACACAAGACTGAAGATCAGATCCAAGCTGGATCCCCAAGTACAACGACCAAGATTGCCAAGGCTAAGTGACAAAGTACCCTCTGAAAGTCTGCTAGAAGATGTGAATACCATCCCTACTATAACCAAGACCAATGAGCTGATGTAAACCACAGCAACAGTGATCCTAGAGATGCTTGGCTTTAAGATGAACACCATAAGCCAAAAAGAGCATTATCCCCCATGGAGGAGAAGGCTAGAGGCCAAGATCAAGGCAACACAAACAGAAGTTAGTCAGCTCTCAGAGCTACAGAAAGGTGCAAGGACAATAAGCTGTCTAACTGTCTAACTGCCAAACAAAGACTTGCTCTGGCTAACCGCCTAAAGAGATACAAGGGAGACGCAGAAACCAGGAGAATAAAGTTCTGGAAGAACATATTGGAGAAGGAGTCATCACACAAAATCAATGCTCAGGACTCAATGCCAAATACATGGATACTGGAATGCTTGGAAATATACAAGATCAACAGGA
This sequence comes from Micropterus dolomieu, assembly GCF_021292245.1. NCBI lineage: Eukaryota > Metazoa > Chordata > Actinopteri > Centrarchiformes > Centrarchidae > Micropterus > Micropterus dolomieu. Next base: position 681,527 of record NC_060163.1, on the reverse strand, counting down.
CACTAATAGCTTTCATCAAGAACTCAATGGGGCTGTGGAAAACAAGTCTGGAAGCCAATTCAAAGCCAGATGCACAAGTCACCATCAAGTGCGCATATACCAAGGTGATGCACTATCCCCGCAGCTGTTCTGAATAGGCCTGAACCCCCTCAGCGAGATCATCACAAGACTGACTACCAATACTGGTTCTGAAGTGGAACAACCATCAGTCACCTCCTCTACATGGATGACATAAAGCTGTATGCCAGAAATGAGTGAGACAAAGACTCACTGATCCACACTACCAGGATCTACAGCAACGACATTGGAATGTCATTTGGACTGGACAAATATTGTCAGATGGTATCAAGAAGTCAGCTGAATGGGAAGAACAAGATCCGAACCATCCACACATATGCCCTGCCAATCATGCTGCCAATAATTAATTATTTTTTTATTATTATTTGGTGGGGCTTAGGCCCATTTTAGGGTAGCTTCAGCCCCCCTAAAATAGGCCCAACAACTTCCATGCTAGCACATATTAACTGCAGTACTGTAGTAGTAAATTTTGTCACATTTTTTACAACATCTTGTAGATACATCCATTATCTTTGTGATGTTGTTTTATTGCAGATATCTGTTTGGGGGCTTTATCTCACCAATTTGATCCAGTGAGTGATTGATTGGGTGACTTCTTTCCCTCCTCTTTCTCTGTTGTCGCCCAGCCTTTCTTTTTCCCTTTTGGTTCCACCAGCTCACCTGTCCAAATAGTTGACACCCATTTCTCCATCTGTGTGCATTGGAGCTGGTCTGACTGGCAGCCCACCTAGACTCATCCATTCATTCACCTACCCACTCCCCCTCCATCCTGCCATCACTCCAAATCCTTAATTGAATCCTTTCAATATATTCCCTGTGGCTCGATGGGAAGGGTCACTTGTTTCTGATTGCCTCACCACACGCCGGGCATTAAGGACTTTCTTTATCAGGCAGCCAAGCTGTCAAGGTGTAAGGAAATGTGTATGTGTGTGTGTGTGTGTGTGTGTGTGTGTGTGTGTGTGTGTGTGTGTGTGTGTGTGTATGGTTTGAGTTAGTCTTTCCTGTCAGTCCATCTGTCTGAGAAGAGTGTAAAGAGTGAAGTCTGGCTGCAGATTTGTAGGAAGAAGCTGTTTTCTTACCATTCACATAGTCTGCTTTATCTGCAAAGTAGTGTTAGATCAATACAGAAGTTTGCCACTACTGGCTTTTTATAAAAATCTGATATTGCCTGGTCAGTGTTGTCAAGATGATGGGTATTATACGGTTTCTCATGGGACGTTGGGCATATATTTTTGAATCCAAAAACAGAATGAACAAGTATTGCTAAGTTGTTATTTTGATATTTTCATTAATTAAAAGTCAATATTCAAATGATAGCCCGAAGCATGGCCACCACAGAAAAATAAAAGCTGATGGCCTAAAAATACAGGGTTTAAAAGCATTGAGGGGCACAGTTACCAATACTCAATAATTTACATGATAAATTCTATATACAGTTTTTGGCCATTGCTTGAACACGTTTTGCAAAACTTGGCTCATTATGTCAAAACTCAACACACAAGCAAATAAGACACAACACTGGGAAATAAACCATTCACATCTATGTCAAATTGAAACTTTGCTATCAAAACTCTGATGACTAAATGATACTCACTTGCATCATATGAATACACTTTCAGATCAGCAGCAACACACTAGTCTACTTTATGTAAAACACTGCATTGTTTCGTTTTCACTGTTTTTATTCAGTTCCACAGAAGGCACGTTTTCACAACAACCAAAAAATGAAATGCTCAATTCAAAATCATTACATTACAGTAGTATACAGTATATTTTACAGTACAGTAAATTCAGTTAAAGCAAAAATAAAACAAACAATACACTATTGTAAACACAGAAAAACACAATTGTGCGCAAGTGGATCCTGCCGTCTATTGGGGTCTGGCCACAGGATCTCATCAACATCACAAGCAATGTCTTCTCTTGCTAAGCATCGGGGAAAATATCCCCGGGGAAAATCCATCCCTGGATTGACCTGCAGAAGAGGCATACGGGCATGTGGTTGGTGGTCATATACGCGCCATCTACAAGCGGGAAAAAAATCCTCTATAAGATTTAGAAATGGCGAGTAAGTGGGCACAACTTCAAATTGATCATGGTTGGTGAACCGGTTCTGGACCAGAGCAGCCCGATGGAAACTAACATTATCCCAGACAACAACAAACCTGGGCTGCTCTGGTCCATCCTGTACAACTGCATCATGAAGTG
>NC_060163.1:647204-679141 GCF_021292245.1 Micropterus dolomieu | reverse complement strand
TGTGTGTGTGTGTGTGTGTGTGTGTGTGTGTGTGTGTGTGTGTGTGTGTGTGTGTGTATGGTTTGAGTTAGTCTTTCCTGTCAGTCCATCTGTCTGAGAAGAGTGTAAAGAGTGAAGTCTGGCTGCAGATTTGTAGGAAGAAGCTGTTTTCTTACCATTCACATAGTCTGCTTTATCTGCAAAGTAGTGTTAGATCAATACAGAAGTTTGCCACTACTGGCTTTTTATAAAAATCTGATATTGCCTGGTCAGTGTTGTCAAGATGATGGGTATTATACGGTTTCTCATGGGACGTTGGGCATATATTTTTGAATCCAAAAACAGAATGAACAAGTATTGCTAAGTTGTTATTTTGATATTTTCATTAATTAAAAGTCAATATTCAAATGATAGCCCGAAGCATGGCCACCACAGAAAAATAAAAGCTGATGGCCTAAAAATACAGGGTTTAAAAGCATTGAGGGGCACAGTTACCAATACTCAATAATTTACATGATAAATTCTATATACAGTTTTTGGCCATTGCTTGAACACGTTTTGCAAAACTTGGCTCATTATGTCAAAACTCAACACACAAGCAAATAAGACACAACACTGGGAAATAAACCATTCACATCTATGTCAAATTGAAACTTTGCTATCAAAACTCTGATGACTAAATGATACTCACTTGCATCATATGAATACACTTTCAGATCAGCAGCAACACACTAGTCTACTTTATGTAAAACACTGCATTGTTTCGTTTTCACTGTTTTTATTCAGTTCCACAGAAGGCACGTTTTCACAACAACCAAAAAATGAAATGCTCAATTCAAAATCATTACATTACAGTAGTATACAGTATATTTTACAGTACAGTAAATTCAGTTAAAGCAAAAATAAAACAAACAATACACTATTGTAAACACAGAAAAACACAATTGTGCGCAAGTGGATCCTGCCGTCTATTGGGGTCTGGCCACAGGATCTCATCAACATCACAAGCAATGTCTTCTCTTGCTAAGCATCGGGGAAAATATCCCCGGGGAAAATCCATCCCTGGATTGACCTGCAGAAGAGGCATACGGGCATGTGGTTGGTGGTCATATACGCGCCATCTACAAGCGGGAAAAAAATCCTCTATAAGATTTAGAAATGGCGAGTAAGTGGGCACAACTTCAAATTGATCATGGTTGGTGAACCGGTTCTGGACCAGAGCAGCCCGATGGAAACTAACATTATCCCAGACAACAACAAACCTGGGCTGCTCTGGTCCATCCTGTACAACTGCATCATGAAGTGCATCTAGAAATATGATTATGTGTTACGCATTATAGGGACCCAGTTTGGCATGATGGTGCAGTAGCCCTCGAAGACTTACGGCAGCACACAATGTGATATTTCCCCCGCGCTGCCCTGGGACATGCACAATTGCCCTTTGGCCAATTAGATTACGTCCCTGTTGTCTGTTTTTGCTAAGTTCGAATCCAGCCTCGTCAATGTAAATACATTCATGCGGCTGGGCGGCTCCGTCCATGTCCAAGATTCTCTGTAACAAAAAATACATATTGTGGACACCTACACTACTACACATACAGAACCACCCCACCCCACCACACAGGTACCTGTGTAGCTTTCTGAATGTATCTATGTGGTACTGATCCAGTGGTACATATTCATCTGTTACTGGACTGCACCCATTCTATTGTAAATGTAAAGGACTGTAACACTTACCTGTACATATTAATCACGTCGAAGTTCTTTGACCCTGACACTGTTCCTCTCAAATGGGACCCTGTATATAGTAACAACAACTTCAAGTTATGTTACTTAGGTTTAAACATGTGTCTATAGTGTTCAAGCAATGAGTAAAAACTGAGTCATCTCCATATCAATAACATCACTTCTACTTGCTTGCTATTTTTGTAGCACTGCTGCCGTTTGTAATTAAAGGCTTTTAATGTGAAGAATGTATGTCTACCTTGGTATTTTAATTTGCCTGAATACATGACACTGTGTTTGTGTGTGTGTGTGTGTGTGTGTGTGTGTGTGTGTTGCACATCACAGTGCTATTCCCCTCTGATATCTCTTTGATTGACTTCATCTGTCTCTCATCAGGCTTCTGTTAGCCCTGCTGCTCTGGACTCACATACACGACAAAGCTGTGTATGTGTGTTTGTGTATGTGCACACCAGCCTCATTAAATCATCACCAAACCATCACAAACCTCCACATCCCAAATCGCAAGCATTCTCTGCACGGCACTGTATTACTTAACAAACACACCTCCTCAACTTAGGTTACATGAGGGAGTCTCACTGTGATTGCTGACAACTCCTTCTGATTTATGAGGCAGAGAGGATGGATTTTATTAGTTTACACCCTCACATATAAGAATCAAGACACCTTTCACCAAGTTTTAGTGTGCAGTGCCATTTAAGATACACTATCTTTATTATCTACTGTGCAGCTCTCATGTTTTGCCTGTAATTAGGGTTCAAACTGCAAAGTTGTGTCAGTTTATTATTATTATTATTAGGGTTCAGGCATATGCCAGGTCCTTCACACCTTTCCTTCATATATCCCAATCAATGTGAAATTGAGCGCACGTGCACGAGCCGCCTTGGCTCCTCCCATAAATTACTATTGAAATGACCATAAATACACCAACATCACCTCCTAAAGTCCAAATAACAACAGCCAATCTGCTCGTTCTGTCTTGCGCTTGATGCAGTTTCGCACAGTAGTGATTTCCCAACTTACACAATCCATATGTGCAGGTAGTGAGGATGTTTGTGTGATTTGTGACATTGATTTGTGACATTTTGTGGGATCTCTAAAATTTGGAAAATAAGCTATTTTTGCCATTCATTTCTATTTTTCTATATCATGGATCCTGCGTAAATTAGCGTCGGGCCTCATCCTGCCAAAGGGAGCGATCACTGACTGATCTGCAGAGAACAGTCTAGCACCCAGTCCAGCACCCTGCTCCCTCTACGGTAGACCTACTATGAGTTGTTTTGCTAGTAAGACTGGTGAGCTGCCCACAGTTGGTGATCATTCCTCTGGCTTGGTGAAGCCAGATGCACCTGATTTTACGCATGATCCATGATGATGTAGTGGACAACAGTGTGGATTTGTGCATTTTATATAAAATAAATTTGAAAGACTCAAAACTATTCTTCTCTTCTGTGAAAGAGAAGCAGGGAGGTGGAGATCAACTTTCAACAGACGGCTGAAGAGACCCCAACAGACGGGGGGGGGTGGAAAGGTTGCTTTCTCTAAGTGCTATTTCTGGGCAGCCTGATCGTAAAACTGGCACCTTTGATTCTACAGCCTGCTAACGTGGTGCCTGACTGTTAAACTGACAAAAGGGACATTAACCAGCGATTAACCAGCGATGAACCAGCGAAGTTACTTTTGCAGTGTTTTTATTTTCAGCAAGATTAAGGACACTCCTTCATCTTATGTTTAACCAATGCTTGTTCACAATACTTTCTCACACAATTCCTTTAGAAATGATGATAAAGAAATGTCATACTATACTCTATTAATTGCCGGCTTGAATTTAAGGCTAAATAACTAAATTCCCCAGTTCCTAAGGAAAGATAGTTTTGGATTAGTCTAAGCTTTCGTCATGTAACCTGAGCTCAACAAAATTTCGTATTTTATGGGTTTCGCGCATGGGCGTGGCAAAATGACTCGCTAGCGCCACCTAGAAAATAGGAAAAAATTAGCCCCTCGTTCACGTTCTACCTACATGCACGAAATTTGCTGGGGACATGTATCATATCAAGACGCACAAAAAAGCCTCAAGAACCCATACCCTAAAGTCAACAGGAAGTCGGCCATTTTGAATTTTACGGCCATTTTTGGATGATTTACACACTTCGTACTTTAACGAACTCCTCCTAGGAATTTAGTCGGATCGACGTCAAATTTCTGCTGTGCCTTCTAAAGGCATTGAAGATGAAAAGTTGTGCTATTTGCAAGTTTTCGTCAATGGGCGTGTCCGTGGCGTGGCGTCAAAGATCAAGTCTTCGCCATGACACAGGAAGTTGTCGTAACTTCAGTGTACATGCTCACATCTGCACCAAACTGTACATATAGGATGAGAGTCCCACCCTGAACACATGTACATGCTGACATTTACCCACAGTCATAGCGCCACCTGCTGGCAACAGGAAGTGACTTTTGACGAAGCAGCCCCCGCTGCACGTTTCGACTACGTGTATGAAATTTCTGTGGCACGTGTATCATGTCCAGACGTACCAAAAAGCCTCTTGGAGCGATGCCCTAAAATCAACAGGAAGTCGGCCATTTTGAATTTTACGTCAAATTTTGGATGATTTACACACTTCGTACTTTAACGAACTCCTCCTAGGGATTTAGTCCGACCGACTTCAAATTTGTGCTGTGCCTTCTAAAGGCATTGAAGATGAAAAGTTGTGCTATTTGCGAGTTTTCGTCAATGGACGTGTCCGTGGCGTGGCGTCAAAAATCAACTCTTTCGCTCATGCTCACATCTGAACCAAACTTTACGTGCTTGATAATTTCCCACCCCGCAGACATCTATACACCAATACCGATTTATATTCATAGCGGCAAGTGCTATGTAGCTCCACATAGGGGACACAGGAAGTGACATATATCACCTTCATGCGGCGTCGGAACCGCGTAGCAAATTCACAGCCGCACCGGCAGTACTCCAGAATATGCAACTCGGCCCTAACCCTAACGCGCTACAAGTGCGAGGGCCCGCCCAACGCTGCTTGCAGCTTTAATGTATAAATGTCACTCATTTATCATGACCAATAATTTGACAATTGTTTTTCTGTTACCAAATGCTTAACTTAGAACGGTACAACTTTTTGACCAGTGAGGTTTGATTGTGGAAAATATTTGATTATAATACGCGCAAATAGATTTTCTTTTCTTTTATAGACATTAAAAGTTTAGAAACCGGAAACTCTTCCTGTCGGGAACAAAGGACTGCCTTCTGGAGAACCACGCCCCTGCTTCTGGCGTGCCTCCTCCGGCAACGCCCTAAGAATTCCGACCAGCGCAATGAAGTCTTTGTTTCGCTTGAAGCTACACATCGATTTGTCCCTCAGTTCCAGCAACTTGTTTTATTTTCTTTCTTTCTTTTGTTTTGTTAAAGTTATCAGTCCGTTAAGTTACACTGGTCTAATTCAGGAACGACCAAGTTCCCTTTTTAAGCTTTTTCGTCGAGCCAGCTTCACCGAGGTCAGACCAAACCACGTGGTCTCGCCAGCGGCAACGAAGGAAACATGAAAACAGCCAAATTGCCAGACGGAGGACGGCCAACCCTTGAGGTTTTTCTTCAATCAGACATGGAGAACCCCAGAGAATCCCTAGCAAAAAGCCAGGATCGGGCAGCTAGCGTGGGACCCGTGCAACAGGCCAAAGCAGGCCGTCGACAAGCAGTAAGACCCAACAAACATTCTGTAGTCAGGGATTTCCCATAATGTTGACATTGTGTTTTTAACTCCTAAACTCATAGCTTACTTTCATTAGTTCTCCTCTGCCGTATGAGTCAAATGCTCGAACCCCCATTCTCATTGTTTAGCCATTGCTTATTTTCCCTGATGTATTTAACCACCTTTTTATATCATCTTAGTTAGTTAATAAATTCAGTGTAACCGAGGAATTGTGTGTGTTGACTATTTCTACGTCCCTGCCAAGAGAATTGACCCTTTAGATATGAGACTGACTGATTGACTTAAGATAATTGAGCGATTATTAACTGGTCCCTAGTGAATAATTGTATAATTATTAAAAGCTACCTAGAGGTCCGGAGACTCTAGGATAATAACAACTCCGGTGGTGCCCCTTTTTTTAAACAAGAGCTTTTTATGGATTGATGTTTTCTGAAAATTAAAATTATTCATAGCTAGTTTTAGACATGCTACAATGATAAAGAAAAATAGAAGTGAATGGCTGCAGCGCTATTGCAACTGGAGGCTCTCCGCAGTACTGCACAACTTTCTAAACTCTTCCATCTCACAGAAATAATAAAGGTCAGACTGAAACAGTGTAGAGACACTGCCGCAGCAGTTGTGTGAAGCCTAACTGTAGAAAAATGGCTATAATAATAGAATAAACAATGCCTGATATTTTTACATTTTTACATTGTTTATTTACATAGCAATTTTGGAATAAAGACTTGGACAATCTCTGAGATTCTAAGGTCATAGAAGAAGCCCCATGCAGGCCTACTGTAGCTGCACCTTATGTTGTCAAGTATATGCTTTTTGCCAAATATTCTGGCATGTAAGCTTCACATTTCTGCTGTGAAATTGATTTTAAGTGATTAAGGTGAATGTAAACAGTAGCAACAAGATGATAATTTGGTCATCACCCAAACAACAAGACCCAAAGTCTAATTCTTCTAGATTTACTGGTGTAATCTGCATGGCTACAAGAGAGGAAAAGGGAAAAAAAGTGCTAACTCACGTTAACTTTGAAATGCTCGTTAAGTCTGCTCGTTAAGTCCGAATGTGTCAGTTCCTTGATTATTTATCTTCCTTTAGTCTGTAAGCGTCCACTGATCAAAAGACTCAAAACAGCTTTTCAGAAAAATTAATCCAAGTTGTGAATCCTGTCATGTGAAGTCCATCGCTCTCTGTCTGCTAACTTCTCTCATCCTGCACCCTGTTACTGTTTTCGTTAGGTTGCTGCCTTCAAAATAAAAGCGCATAAGCCGTCTGTCGGAGCTAGATCAAATGAATCATGTGTATTTGATATTATTTGATCATTTTTACATTAGTATTATTCTGTTTGAAATAAATAAATTGTTTCATAGTAGTTTCAGTTTTGTGCAAAAAGAATTAAAGGCCTGTCCCATATGGACACCTGTCCCAAATAAAGGCAGGGTCAATTCAGTGATTTTAGTAAATAAAAGCCCGGGCTATTAATCAAAGTTTTACGGTAAACCAAATGCATTCACTTGTGTTTATTTAGGCTATACAAACAGTCCACTCATTTAACAAGGCTGCCAATGAGATAAAATAAATATGGCTTGTTGTAAATGACAATAAAATAGTGTTATATTTTCCATAACATGTTTTACAAGCAGTGCTCCACATCCACACACTGTTGCACAGCTTTTGGCTCGATAAGGCAACGCACACTGACAACAATAGGCTATATGAAAGTATGCATTCCTATTTGCTCGACTGACGTATTGAAAAAGGCATCAATTTAAATTTATTCAGAAATAATACTACTAGTATAATACTCAGAGATAATGTTTCGATTTATTTTGCACAATAGTAGGCTTATTCATTTCAAATCGTTTCCTCCTTCTGCCTTGTGAGTCGCCGTTTCTCTTTTCTCCTCTTTATGTGCGTACGCATGGTTCAGAGTTTACTTACAGGACCGCACATTCTCACATTGTTTTTTATAAATCACAACCTTTGCTTGGGAAGTGGCGTACGCACGTTTCCAGCCCTGTTTTGTACGTACACACCGTTTATAAATGAGGCCCCAGACCTTTAGGAGCAGCCTTAAGTCCAAGCTGGGGCAACATAGCTCTTATCCCACTCTCTTTTCTCTCCTCATGGGCGATCACAGCACCCGTGGTTGGCGCTGCCATTGCATAACTAACCCCTAAGTTGAAATAAATGTTAATCAAATAGTCTCTATCCATAGCTATCACCTAAGGAGTGCTTTAAGTAGGCCACGAAATACGACCTCATGGCCACATTTAAATTAGAATATTTATTTTTCCTATACCGGATCCAGCAGGGCTCCGTAATTTAATGACAGAGCCGGACAAAAGTTTGCGGCACGGCCCACACATTCTCACGTCATGTTCATTTTTATATCAGAGGTAGTGATGGGAAACACTGCAGGTTGTTCACCAGTCAGGAGCTGTGAACAGCACGGCTCTGTTGATAAATAAAAAGTAAAAGTTACGTTGCGTTCTCTATAGGACCCGGATCAGCTGTTAGCTGTAAACACACCACAGAGCTAACGCTAACGCTGCTATATGGCAGTGTTTAAATGTTTTAATGACCTGGTCTGTTTGTTTTGGAGAGGAGACGACCTCTGTAGTAATTCGGCTCCTGGGAGAACTCTGTCAGGGCTCTGAAGTGGAGCCGACCCAGAAAACTCTCATCAGCTGTTAGCTGTAAACACTAGCAGGACTAAAGTTATGGTGCGGCTGTGTTAAAACTATGGCGCAACATCACTGTGCTGTAATTACGTTATGCTTTGTTAAATGTCACAAAATTATCAACATAGATTTATAATGTCAGTCCAGTGACTGTTACCTGACAACCAACTTGCCTCTCATTCCCCGGTGCTGGCAGTAACTCAGCCTGCCGAGTGAAGACAGACTTTGGGGACCCACGTGAGCAGTGAACAATTAGTGCATTCCTGGTCCACAGCAGCCGAGATGCCACGTGACAAAGTAACGACTCAAACCTACAGTTATGAGTCCTGAACTAATCAATTCTGCTTCCTGTGCTGCCTGCTTACCACAGCACTGTAGCCAGCTGTCACGTGACAAATGAACGACTGAAACCCAGAGACCCAAAGTTGACAGTCGTGAACTAATCAATTCTGTTTCCTGTGCTGACGGAGTCCATGCAGCTGCCGTGTGACGATTGAACGTAAGTGTCCAAGACTATTCACGCATGCGTGAAAATGAACGAATTACTCACTGAGACAACCCGTTCCTCCTGAGTCACATACAAGATTAGGTCAAATGAACAAAACGTTCTTTGAACGACATAACACTAATTAGAGGCAGTGTTTATACATGAGGTCTCTAACGCGGTGAAGAAGGAGAGATGGCCGAGAGACAGCCAAAGGGTAAAAGGTCTAAAGAGTATAAACAGAGAAGAAAGTTGTATGACCAGGCCAGGGCAAAGGCGTTTCAACGCTGGAGAAGCCTCAGAGATTTGAAATTAGAATTTTGTCCACTACAAAATAGGCATGAACTTACTCAATGCAGTAAGTGAAGGAGAGTCTGATGGTGGAGAGGTTTCAGGATTGAGTGATGCGTCCTGGGTTGAATCTGCATCTGACGGCTAGATAGATAGATAGATAGATATACATACACAGAAGAAACGAAAAGTTGTTTCTCATCAGCTACTATTGTAGTGCATTTAAAAGGACAATAACAAATAACTAGGGCTGGGCACATTAATGCGTTATCATGTTCACGCACTAATTAATTAACGCCGACAATTATTTTAATGCAGATTTTTTAATAATTGTTGTTATTTTGAAAGTCCATTGCTCACTGGCTCTGAATACACATACAGTCCAACCATGGGTCACAGGAAGGGTGGGGTGTTGATCAGCCTGCATATCACCCACCCAAACAAGCAGTGGAGATATTTTTCCACCCGCAATCCATTATCGCGGCAGCAGGTGAGCTGCTTGATTGTTAATGACATAGCCTATCAAACAACTCAAACAGCCGAAACCAACATCTGCACCCTGTGTGTTCAATTCTGCTTTCACGTTACCTGGTCCGTGCTTGTAAAATATCTACCGTTACTTGTAACGTCATTTAAAGTTTTTAACCAAGCGTTTATGCTGCTCCCTGATAAAAGATACCTGATACCTGTTCAGAAAAAACAAGAAAACTGGAATCTGATGGGAACTTGTTTTAACAAGCTAGATAAAAGGTAATGCCCTGGCAGTGGCAAATAGCTTTGGTTTAATTTGATTTGATTACATTAATATTTAAGTTGAAATTGACAAGAAATATTTTATTGCTGCTAACATACTCCTAACTGGGTAGGTCCTAAGAAGAGCAGACATAGTGACAGTTACAAACAGAAATTCAAAGAACATTTATGAATTTCTGAAAATGTTTGATTTGGTTAGTGAAACTTTAAGAGTTGTGGAGTCACTTCAAATTTGTCTTTGATGTGACCAAATATTATTAAATTAAAACATGCTTGCCTCTGCCCAAATATAAAGTATCGTGTATTATGACTACTACTACTACTACAACACACACACTCTCTGGACTCTTGTGGGTAGTGCAGTGAATGAGGCAGTAATCAGCAGCCCTAGTGGTTCCTGTTAAAACCAACCTGATTATATGTCAGCTTGCCCATGAATAACACACCCATTAATCGACTTATCAGTTAATGAATGTTGCAATTAATTGATTTGCCAGAATGCAGATTTCGCTTCTGTGTGAATTAAGGATACGAGTAATACGAGTAACCCCTTTTTTTAATGCATCAGCCAACATGGGGATGGAGGAGAAATAGAAGAAAAGAAAAAGAAGGAAGTTGTGATGTAGCAGAAAAGCTGTCAACAGTAGATTCGCTGTGTGGGGAGAAGCACGTCATTGACTCTGTATATGCCATGTGCTGCCTACCCCTCAACCACAGCCTCCCAACACATGCACAAGCGCGCGCACGCACACACACACACACACACACACACACACACACACACAGCACAACCCTGTGTACGCACACAAACATGGAGCCTGAGGGCAATGGGGGATAAGCTGCTGAAATGGCTGTTTCTCTGCTCCCTAGAGGGTCTGTTCCGGAAAGCCATTTTAGAAACTAAATAAACAGGTCTGTTAATGGCCTCGCCTGCCTTACCATATCTCTACAGTCAATGGCCTTAAATGTTTTGGAGAGGAAAGGTCACAGGGCAGCTTCAAATTCAAGGGTGTGTGTTTGTGTGGTTTTTCTCCTGACAATTTGGACATTGATTTAAGATTAGAGCTACACCTTATTATTTTCGAGACAATTACATTTATGAACAAAATGTATTGATAACAAATACTTTGTGTCAGTGTAAATATCTTGACCAATATCACTGCACCAAAAAATGCTGCCTCCTGATTATTTCAATGAGACCACAATGTTGGCACAGCAGGGCTTCCAACACAGAGGTCACAGAAGTTGAACCTGGCTAAACTTTTGCTGCAACGCAGCGCAACGTCATCTGTCTCTGCACTGTGTTGACCAGTGAAAGACATGGAAGCGAACATTTTGGTACATTACTTTGTAAAGTGCATGCCATAATACAACTGTTTAGCTTGTGATCCTCGAGTTGTAAAATTCTTTCTCATAGTATTACAAACCACTGTTCTTATTTTTGGTGTTTTATAAGCCTTTTAATTAATGGATCTATAGAGGGTATGCGCATGACGTCAGTTACGCTCACTGAATGGCAGAAAGACGAGCAGCAGTGTTAGCTTGAATCAGCTAAAACACAAACAACACATCTAAAATGGTAAGAGCTGGACCACTGGTTCTTTGGTAAGCAGTAAGGATCAACCACATATTTGGAGTTTAAACAACTATATTTCCCGCCTAAAAAACTCTTAAAACTACTATATGTGACACAAGAACAGCAGTATTATAAGTTACAGTTGTGAGTTTTCTCATCAGACATTTCCGCTTTTTGGCGATGTTGGGACTTTTGAATTGGAACAGTACTTTGGCTGCGACTGATGACGTTTCACAAGTCCACAAGAATGCAGATTGAGAAACAGCTCCTCTATTTCTCAAAGTGGACGTGCATTCTATTCCATATTCTCCCCGGTACCTATAGCGACATGCCCACACTGTTGTGGAGCATTCTGTTTTTTAAGGCTGCGTTATATTCTTTGAATTTCCATTCCTCCATTGTAGTGTATGGGAAAACTACATTCTTGAAGTACAGAAATACATCTTTTCTACCAGAGGTTGACTGTTGAAGCTTACTGATTCTTATGTTTAGGTTGTGAGTTTGAAAATGATCTGGTACCACTTCCACATCACTCTAGGCCTTTGTCAAAAATATCGTAGTGATACTGTGCTGTATAACTGTTTAAAGCCCCCCTCCAGCCAGTTTTAACAGAGAATGGGGGTGTGGTTAATAGTCGGACGTAATACATTACCATGCAACCAAAAACTGACCGGCTGGAGTGTTCACTAATGATATGCTGTGTTAACATCACTACACTGTAAAGTTGAGTACACTTTACTGTCTGCCAGGAGTAGCTATTACTTACCCATGATAGAAACTAATGTGTGCGTATCAGCACACATTAGTTTCTATCGGACACAGCTAGACATACCTACAGTAATCATACAGTCGATGGTCTTGTCACGCACTGCACACGATAACTCCCACTACGTTTTACGGTGTGCTTATTTTACCGCTGGGGTGTGGTGGGTGCCTCCGCCGATGCATTGGTAAAACGGCCGGCTGACTGTATATAAGATGGTGGCAGGTGAAAGTGCGAGGCGTTTTCTGTCATCTGTTATCCAACACCGCACGCACAAATGCCATGATGAAAATGAACGGCATACTAAACCAAGAGGAGGAAAACAAAAAATAAAATGAAGACCGTCTGTTAGCCTACTTTCTGCAATAACTATGCTAGCTAACTACACCTGGCTAACTACAACTTAGTTAACTTTGTTAACTTAGCTAACCAAACTAGAAAGACAAACCAACAATCGGACACAGCGAGACTTAATGAGGCGTGATGGCGTGACAGTTTTTTAGCGAGGCATGACAGTGCGCCTGCGCAAGCTTGAAGAATGACGTATGACTTTTGGAATTACTATAGTCATATGTCACCACCCCGTTTTAACAACTAAGCAACTCTGAGCACAAAATTAAGCTATTTGTCAAAAAATATTTGACGAACTATGTGGGTAAACAACATTGTAAGGAAATGGCTCAGAAAAATATGAAATATCATGGAAATGTCAAAATACACTGGAGGGGGGCTTTAAGAAATGTGTTATCATTCAGTTTCTACCTGGGTGTGAACACCTAACTCTACATATCCTGTAGGCAGGTGTGCATTGCAACATGTTAGTATGTTCTTTGTGGTTTTCATTGTGTTGAGGTGGAGATAACGGCGTGTTAGTAATGGAACAGTGCATTCCTGAGAGTCTATCTCAGCTGAAATGATGATTAAGGGGTCTTGCCCTTTAAATAGACAATCCTGTTGACCCAATTTAGAGTTCCGATCAATCCAGCACTCGCCACATTCATTGAGACGCCAAGCATTGATTTTCTCTTTTTCTGCCGGCCCTGCCTGCAAACAGCGAGGAGGAAGGAGGGAAGCCCAGGGAAGCCATTCACTCTAGTACTACATGTACATACATACTTGCATTTGTGTGAGGGTTTAGATGAGTCTAAGTGACATTTTTATCTTAAATTACAGCAATAAAATGTAAAAACATGCAAATATTGATGTTAAAACAGAAGAACCACTTAATATTCCTTTTTACATACAGTGATTAATATTAGATCTTTAACCACAGTGTTTCTCAAAAGATCATACTATAGGTATTTTTTAGGCCTAACACATTTGTCAAATGCATTTCTTTTCTTTTGAAACATTTAAAAAGTCCGTTTTTTACTCAAACCTGCATTGTTTACATCCACGTTTACAATGCCTAGCAGTCGTGCAAAACTGCTAGTTAAAAACGAAAAGACGTATTACCACAGCCGCTTAATTGTGTGTGTACCCAAATCCAAATATGTTTAAAAAACGTGATAAACCATGTGAGAATGTCCACCTGTCTGTCTGTCTGTCTGAAGCTGCAGGTGTTCACCTGTCTATTTGTCAGGGCATGAAGTGTTGGCTGGGCCTAGCGGTTTGTGAACAGTAGCTATAACAAAGTCACTCCAGAGAACATGAAAGGATCTGTTAATGCTTCAGCATACCAAGACATTTTGGACAATTTTGTAATCCCACTTTGTGGAAACAGTTTGGGGATGGCCCCATCCTGTTCCAACATGACAACGCACCAGTGCACAAAGCAAGATCCATAAAGACATGGATGAGCGAGTTTGGTGTGGAGGAACTTGACTGGCCTACACAGAGTCCTGACCCCAACCTGATAGAACACCTTTGGGATGAATTAAAGCGGAGGCTGTGAGCCAGGCCTTCTCGTCCAACATCTGTGGCTGACCTCACAAATGCGCTTCTAGAAGAATGTTCAATAATTCCCATGAACAGACTCCTAAACCTTGTGGACAGCTTTGCCAAAGGAGTTGAAGCTAAAATAGCTGTAAAAGGGTGGACCAACTCCATATTAAACCCTATGGATTAAGAATGGGAAGTCATTAACCTTCATGTGCATGTAAAGACAGGTGACCCAAAACTTTTGGCAATATAGTGTAACTTTACTGTAAATAGTTTCTGTTTCCAATGCAAAACAGAATCTTTCCATTTACAATTTTTTGTTTCAGTGTCCCACAGTTAAAGGTTTGGTAGCAGTGGTGTTCAGAAAACTTAGTTAAAAATATACATTAAAAAAACGAGGGAGACAAATAAAAAGGGCAGTATGTTTTAAATCAATGTTATGCTTTTGTGACTAAACAATTGCACTGCCAATGAATATTAGGTTAGAAATACAACATTTGCCACTTCCTGTCTTCTCTCCAAATACAGATACAGAGATGGATCATTTTGTTACTTGAACAGATACAAATTCAGATAATGATGTCTCTGTACATATCTAGTGTGTACATGTGCAAACGTGTGTGCAAATTCAGCGTCTCAAAGTCTAGACCTAAAAATGCAAATCTATCTGGAACATTGCATTTTCTTGACTGTTGCTGTTGTGATTGAATAAGTGTGTGACTAATCTTGCAGACTGGTCTGGGGGTACACCCATCATCAGTTTCATGTGTTGGGTGGTAATGGTGCAATGGATAAAAAACAACCCTTTTGTGTGAGAGACCCGGGTTTGATTCCCACTGTGACCCATCCACCATTGTGTCCCTCAGCAACATCGCTTAACCCATCGTTGCTCCAGAGACGTGCAACCTGTGACATATATAGCAATTATAAGTCGCTTTGGATAAAAGCGTCAGCTAAATGAATAAATGTAAATGTTTGCGCTCACCCATTATAAAAACAATATATAACATTACCATGACAACAGGTTGTTGTCACTTATTAGTGGAGTGTGAATATTACTGTAATGCAGCAAAACAGCTCAGTGTCGTTAGGGGGGACAGATACCGGATCCAGGAGACCAGTGACTGTGTGAAACAAAAAGTCAACATTGATTCTTTTTAGTTATGTTATGTACATTAAGTCATGTAAGTAACGTAATTATTTTATGTACGTATTATTTTTTTGATGCCAAAACCTAACCAAATTGCGATGTGTTACAAAACCTTCCAAACCAACCACTTTTGAGGTGTACTGACAGTGTTGTATCCCAACAACATACCTTAATATACCAGGACACATCCTTCCAGGCTGAGCAAGGTAACCCTGACAACTGAGAACTTGTACTAAAGAAAGGCTAACTTTTGTAAACCACCAAGTAGACTTTATTTACTAATTCATTTTGCGAAATACTCATATTAGCTTATTATGTGGCCCATAGGTATCTTTTGAACCCCTACGAAAGCCCCCCCCCCCCCCCCACACACACACACACACACACCCACACCCACACACTGTTCAGCAGTAATGGTTTCATACGTAAAATCAATGACACCATCCTTTAAGGGATATTTAAGAAGAGGCATTGAGCTACTTTTTTGAAAGCTTCGACAACAGTACTTAATGTCTGACCTGTCTTTCTGGTTTATTCCACACAGTGCGTGTGCGTGTGTGTGAGAGGCCCGACCCATGCAGCATAGTGTTTTCCTAGTGCAGACAGAGTGAACTCAATCAAATCTATGTCTAATACCGTGAGAGGTGTCTTTTTCCAGACACAGGGATGGATGGATGGATGGAGGGCGGATTGGGGGGGTATCAAAACCTGTTGAATATTTTATGAGTCTACACTCCAATACCCCACAGCAAGAAGATACACACACACTTTAACACCCGATGGTGTATAAGGTTGAAAGATTCAAGTTTGACAGCTACCACAGTACGTTTCTAAGGACTTCACATCTTGGTCTTCAACTGTGAGTCATGGCTGTTTCAGGTTGCTTGTCAGTGCATTCTAAACATTAAATAGTGTGTGACACCTTGTCTGCAGCCAGATATTAACTGTTATTTTTTTCTGGTCAGATAGCTCCCGCTATCCTAATGTTGTTACGCTGTGATCTGGACTCTTGGTCTTTTGTCACATTTATTTTCCAGCCTGGCTACGTTCGTTGTGAGGCACTGGATTGTAGTTTTCATCTCGGGGATATCATCAGAGCACTCTGTGAGTGCGTGCTCCATCTCTCCGTATCTTTTAGCTTGGACATGGTAGCATCGGTAGCAGCTTTCTTGTTCACCAGCTGTCTATTCACTGCTTGCAGATCAAGCTTGATAGTAGACAAAGCATCCCCGAGAGTATCCTGGAGTTCCTTTTTAAAAATATCAGCAATATCTTTTGTTAGCGAGGCCAGCAACTCGAGTTTGGAGAGCTGTGATGTCAAGGTTAGCGTGCGTCGAGGGGACTTCTGTAGGAGCCGACGGCTCACTCGAGGACATGGTCGCTGTTTGTGGACCAGGTCGTAGTAGGTCTAGAAAGGTGCTATACAAATACGGAGTATTTATATATGGCTAACCTGTGTGTGAAATCGAAAAGGGGGGCGTCTGTGCTGTGAAGTCTTTACATAAGTAACGTTAGCTATTTAAATGTGTATTAATTAAATAAAAAATACATCATTTGCCATTTTAAATATGCCCTTCATGATTCTAATGACATTACAAGAGGTGATGTTGACACCATTCATGAAGAGGCTTTTAAGGCTGTAAAATCACATGTCCCCCCACCCAGACCTCACGATATGTTTTGACCTTTAATCTTATACAGTTGTAAATGGACTGTACTTGGTCAAATGTGCCCCAAACTTTACATCTTTGATACTCAAACTTCAGTCTACACAACATTATGAGTGCCATCTATGTAATTATCACTGAACAAGTTGTAATACTGTTACTTAACTTTGTAACTAATACTTTTGAATGTAATTTGAATGTTACATTTTTGCTCATTTGTACGGAAGCCCTAAGCGGCCATCGATTCATATTTTTATAATTATCTCATGATCTTGAGATAACAACTGTTGTTTTCTCAGGTGCATTTCTTTACGATAATTTTTCTGTCAATTTGTTGAGTCTGTGTTTAGCTCAATTGGTACAGCGCAGGACTTGCATCCCAAGGATTGCAGGTTTGACCCCTGCTCTCTGTAGAGTTTTCTATTCTTCTTTTGTGTGTTTTTCAGTCATTCTCTTGAACAAAGTTGTTATCAAGAATCCAACCACACATTTCAAAGGTTCTGAAATAGCCCTCAGGAAATGTGTAGTTTAATGGATTCCCCTGAATGAGAAGCGGATGAATTTCCTCTGCCTGGGAATGATGGGGAAATGAAAAGTCCATAGGTTGATGAATGTGGACCAATCGTCGTGGCACATGATTAAATGTGAGCAAGTGAAACAGTCATCTTTTTTTAAAGTTGGTCCTCTATAAGGATCAAACTCACAATTTCAAGATTATAAGTCAAATACTTCACTTAATGAGCTAATCACAGACACTAAAACCTTCTTGAAATTACCATTACCATTCATATATCTAGATGCTGAAGCAAAGCAACGTGGTTTTTACACACTTTGATCATGTGCCATTGATAAAGGTTCTCTTTGTATGGCCACCCCAGTAAAAATGTTCTGGATGCGCCACTGGTCTTGTGTTGTCGCATTTGCTTTATGTTTGGCTATGTTAGCAAAGTGGGCACCTTGCTAGTTTTTGATCATAAATAATGTAATCATAACAAATGCACATTTACAGCTGTCCTTATTTATGTGAGTGAATTACACTCAACATTTTCGTATTGATCAAAAGTTATAGGTTACCAACAGGCTGTGGCTTTCACATGTTGGACATTAACATCACAGCACTGCCTGATGACTCTGAGTGATGGATTAATTAATTCAGTTCATAATCAATGACATCCTGACGCCTGACTGTTTGAGCCCATGTGTGAACAGGGCACAAGGCAAGACATGTAGAGGCCATGCCAAGAGCCTGTAAATTAAAAGAGAGACAAAGCAAAAATAGGCAGAGATTTAAAAGGAAAACACAGTGACTCAGTTAATGAGAACTGGGCACTGTTTGCTGCCGTAGCCCTAATTTGCAATTTAGCCTTGGAAGATTAGAATGCTTTTAACAGCTATAATAGGATAGGTTCACATTTATTACAGTTTATCTTAAATGAAAATATACTTACATGCTGATATGTACACTGAAAGGGTTTTTGGGTTTTATTCCTCCTGTCCATACTGGCCAGTTAGAGAAGTGATTAATGATTAGTCACCTTTCATTGTAAAAGTTTATCCAGAACAGAGACTGTGGATCTTTCAATTACACTGAAATTGCTTGTAGAATTTTATCACAGTCAGTATGGACAGGAGAAACTATTACAGCAGTTACAGTTTACATAAAATATATGTATGTGAAGGATGTGAAGTTTTCAACCTTGGTGGTCATCCTGGTGGCTCCAGAGCACATGAGCGCGTCCTGGTTTCCCTGCCTCCAGCGACTGCTGTCAGGTCAGCTGTGGATGTCCTTTCTCAGGCGGGAGGCGTGGTCAGGAGTTATCCCCTTCTCGCTGAGCGGTGGCGCCTAGAGGGTTTAGGTCTCTCCCCGGCGGTGATGTGCACCATCCAGGGTAGGGGTGAAACGGTATGAAAATTTCATATCACGATTATAGTGACCAAAATTTATACGGTTATCAGTATTATCACGGTGTTGTAAAAATGTGCCACAAAATATTAAAATGTACTGATACACACACTGAAACCATTTTAAGTTTTATATTGAAAACTACAATTACAATTGTCATTTTGTTTGCATAAAAATAAAATAACAGCAAATACCTGTAAACAAATGAAAAGTGCACTTTATCAAGATTTTATATTTTATATTATATAGGTAATACAATGACCCCGTGGACAATTACATGAAAACAAATAAGTCTTTAGAAGACACTGATAGCAACTGTAAGGAGCCCAAAAATGACATGAATACAGAGGAGTCTGTAGCTTCTAGATCTGCTGGTTGGTTGACTAAACAGCGTAACGTGTTGTCATGTGCAGTGGACGAATAGACTCTGCCGACGCACACAGCAGCAGAACAACGTGTAGCGTTTTTACAAGAGCAGCAACACTGAGAGCTTCAGTTTACACACTGTTAGCAAGTCAGAGAGACAAACCAAAGCTAAAAGTTAACTCACCCTGCGTTCACTTTAAGGTCATTTTCTTCAATCAAGTTTCCCTCCGCTCTCTCATAAAAAATAAAATACAACCAGACTTCAGAGTGACTGAAAAATCTCTGCAATGTTGTCTTCCGCCATGTTGTCATTGACCCAAACAAACCGATGTTGCATTCTGTGCATGCGCGCCTGCTTCTGGGAGACGCTGGACAGTGTTTGCCCTGAGATTATAACGGTTAACCGTACCCGGTTATCATGGTAATTAAAATGTGTACAGTAATAATAACCGTCGGCGCACTGTCCTGCTACATAGCGAGCACGTCCATCTGGCGCTGTTCAAAGTGCCTGTTTGTGCACTACAAGGAACAGTTCAAGAGGGCTTCCCCTGTCGGTGCAGAGCCTGTCTCACTGTCTGCCCTTTCATCCCATCCGGGCACCAGCTTTTTACGCATTTGTCAGTTCTCTGCCTTCCCATGTTGCGCCATTGGTGATTGCTCGCACGGCGACACCAATACCATGGGCTGCGGGGGATCGGGTGGCTTATTATGTTGGCTCTGGGCAGTTGGGTCTGTTGGGCCAGTGAGGCGTTGACTCATCCTGCTTCGCCTCTAAACCCAATGGTGATGGCCTTAGAGGGCGAAGCCTATACGAAATAGAACTGCGCCTATACTCATAGAATCTGGAGTTACAATGCGTAACTATCATTCTTGTAAAAGCACTTGGGAACATGTGGCACAGATACTGCTGCTTAGAACCTCTGTGAAAGGCTACACTCATTATTACAGATACCATCATTTTCATCTTCATCAGTCATGGAGCCACATTCATCAATCAGCTGAACAGGTCTGGAAACAACAAACACACATGCGCCTCACATTAGATACGTGAAAACAGTGAAACAGCTCTACATGCACACAGTCACTCACACAGAGTCATCACTCACTCCACGATAGAGACAACCCTCCTCTCTTTTATCAATCCATCCTCATCATCCCTTGCTCACTATCATTGCCGTCGTCTGTGTGTGTCATGTATCTCTCGTCCACCATGCTGACAGGCCATCCCTCCATCCGATGTGATGGAGGAAGCTTTGGTGGACAGCTGGATCCCTAAGCAGACACATTGGTCTGATTTGCTCAGCTCCAGGCCCAGGATTGTTGTCCCATTGATCAGCATTGTGGTCTCAACCTGTAGAAGAAATACACTCTCTATTGACATACATGCCAGATAGGGAGGGACCGCTGGATGCACTTGAAGAAAACAAAGCATGTATCCATCTTCCGCACTCTGTCATGCAAGCAACCACACCAATTTTCGTAGTTTTGTGCAGAAAAAAAATGTGTTGTCTAAATGTGCATTGTCATGCGTTTCTGATACTTGTTACTTTACATTCCCCTGTACATCCTGTGGTGTGCATGTGACATATAAAATCTCAATCAGAGATTTGTTGACCTAGCGTAGTATTACGACTTTGGAATGGAAAGCCTTGTCAAACCACTATGGCGTGTCTTGTTTCAAAGTGTGGAGTTGGCAACCTTGAAATCAGATGCCTGTATGTTACTAAACTTCATTATCATGTCCATGTCTTGCATATTTAGCAGGTGTTATTGTTGTGAAAAGTAGTTTTATAATGTCTGCATGTCTAATGATGAGAGTCTGATTAAAATCAGTACCTAAGCCTACATCCTGTGCATACATACTAAAATCAAACCAAAAGACATATCCTAAATATCCTGCAGGATCACGAGGTTCATTGTTTCATATGTTTGTCTCATTCGGTCTTGACATGTAGGAATTCATCTTGGCCACTGATGTCAGCAGTGAAAGCAGTAGTGAAAGTACAGAAAGCATATTTTCGGTATAGTCAAATTTCTCCGTGTAAATGCAGTGCTGCAGAGCCTCGCGATCCATTACAGGCCCATTGACACACAGGATGAGCTATGAGATGTGGATCTGTGTAAAGACTGATTGCTCCAGAATCCCTGCTCAATATTAGAAATGAAAAGGTGATTTTTAAACCCTGCCAAGACACTGCAGGGGATAATTCCTTGTGATTTCATCAAAACCGGACAAAGCAATGTTTGTGTAATTGAATATGGTGAGGACTAATACTGTAATGTGTAGTATGCACAGTGAGGAGATTTGAAGGTGACTAGCCATTGGGGTGTTTTGATTGAGATGTGATGCATAGCCTGCAGACATTTAACCATTACACAACAACTACTGATTGTTCTGCAGGTCTCAAGCTCTAGGTTAACTTTTAAAGCATTAAATTACTAATAGCTCAATAGCTAATTTGTTTGAAACTATGGATCTTGATGTCCACAGATTTCTAAAGAATGTTAAAGTCAAAACCTTCTGGACCCCTCAGCGTTTTTTTAACTCTGCATCTACACAATAAAAATAAAAACACACTCTTAATACTCTTAGTATTTTGAATAATAATACATGCAAGAAATATGTGTAGTTTAAAGACTGTATGAACAACAGTGGCAAGTTAGCAAGTGTTTTGTGGAATGCTACAAAATTAGTGATCAAAGGAAAGCTCAAACTGTCACATCACATGGAACAAAGAAAATATATAAAAGCAGTTTGCAAGAACAACGAATGTTTTAGAAAAGGATTACTAAATTCATTAAGCAGTGACATTAGGAGGTTAAGGAAGCAACAGGCGGAAAACACCATTTATCAAATCAGGGACCCTAAAACTAAAAAAGCTGGAAGATTTTAGTATTTGAAAATACAGAGACCTATATAATGAACCAAGTACAACTAGCCCATTCATTTTTAGAATCACTAGATTTACCATTCATAGATGAAGAACAGAATAAAGCCCTAACAGCAGAGATGAAATAGTGCCCATACTTTGTGATTGCTTTAATTACGCACTTACAGAAGGTACACCACCAAGAACATGGAGGGAGGCAATCATTTTGGTTATTCCTAAAGGTGGGAAGGACAGAAAAGAGTGTAGTGCATTTAGACCAATTTCTGTACTGAACATGGACTATAAGTTGTATGTATCAATATTAGCAAAGATATTTGAACATATCATCTAAACAAGTGAATCCAGAAAAAACAGGCTTTGTGCCTCATAGGCTGAGACAAGATAATAATGCATGCACGCTCCACGGCTGAAACGCTTCCAGTCTGAGTTGATGCTGGGTAGAGGATAGAACAAAACCACATAACAGCCATAACGCTCTTTTTCCTTTTTTTAATCAAACCTTTATCACAATCAATCAGGCATGACGATGTCATAAAAGGAATAGTGGTGAGAGGTTTGGAGCGGAAGATTTGTCTAAATGCAAATGACATGTTGCTATTTGTTAACAGTACCAGAGGTTAGCATTCCTAGACTGATGTGTTCACTAAAATATATAATATATTATGTATAAGAAAAGAAATTCTAAGTCATAACAGAAAGACATGCTAAATAGATTTGAAATCAATTGGAACTCGTATATTAAATAGCTGGGGATTGAAATACCAAGACATTTCTAAATTATATGAAATTACGGTCCCTTAAGACATCAAGATAAAAACATCAAGTCTGATATTGAAAGGTTGTACCAACTGCCCCTACATATGCATACTACAATAGAAACAATGAAAATGAATGTTTATGAATGAAATAAGTGGATTTCAAGATTCACATGATGGGGTAGAAGACCAAGAACTCAATTCAAAATACTGCAACTGTCTAAAGAGAAAGTGGTCAGATCATTTCCATGCTTTCCATGCTAAAAAGTGTAGCTTGAAATGATGGAAGTGCAGTCTTAACCAATTTTATAATAAACACTCAACACACCTTAACAAATGAACAGCTGTAATGCATCCTCTTCTCTTTCACTCCCTCTTATACCTACTTTTGCTTGTTCAGTAAGAAACATGAGCTCTAGCTTGTCCTGCCAGCTAGGATTGGAAATATGAGATATTCTGGTTTTGAACTGCCCGTAGGAGGAATGTACATGTAAGAATCTGTACATTCTTGATTAAAAAACCATGTGAAATCAATTTTCTCTTTCGCCTCCTCAATTTGTGTGTGTTTCCAAAACGTCTCCGGTGTATCTCACTTGCGGACTCGACTCGAATGCACAGATTTGATTGGCTGAGCAGCATCAAATAAGATGATTGGAGCACATGCAATTGGTCTGTGAGTTTGACCAGTGAGGCCGCTGGGTCCGGACCAGACCGCGGTCTGCCTATTAGTGACCTCTTGTCTAGACTGCTGAGATGGGTCGCTTTTGACCTGGGCAAGCACAGCAAGGACTGACGGAAGGTTCCCAGCAAGCAATTTTGCGTTTAAAAGACGTCTAATAGCTGTCTAAACATAGCTCTGATTTAGGCAAGGCTAAAACTCGGCTAAATTTGAGCTGTCTGTGAAAGTTTAGTAGATGTCTAATGATTGCTCAAGAATAGACTAGTCATCAATTAGGCCGCTATTGAACGACTACATACTGTTTGCTGTATGTATTTATTTATGTATGTATATAAGTGGGTAATCCAAATAAATTTGGTTAGAGGTGTGATGTGCAGGAATAGTCCAGGAATAGTTTCCTCCTTTGTTTTTTCCTTTTTAAAAAAAATTTATTTATTTATTTGTAATTGGCTTACATGAAACGTGTGTCCTTCCTGAGCATGTTTTATAAAATATTTTATTATATTCTTTTATGTTCAAAAAGAAAGAAAGAAACTACGTATTTGCAGCCAGACTCATCAGCTCATTCAAAAGTCTGCTGTTCGGCTATTAACCAGAACCAAAAGGAGATATCACATTAGTCTAGTTTTAGCAGCTCTGCACAGGCTCCCTGTAACATTTAGAATGGATTTTAACATCCTCCTTATATACAATGTCCTTAATGGCGATTCTGGAGAAATCCAATTCCAGGACGAAACCATGATATAGAGCGAATAAAGACACAGCTAGTAATGTACTGTTAGCTAAGTTGTGGGTTAGCATGCTGTTACTCCAGCTGCTGTTGCGAAGCTAACATGCAGGGAGGATGAGACGATCCCAGAGCCAGCACACCAGCTCCAGACAGCAATAATCACGTTCACACTGTATCCTGACAGTAGTACGTGAGACAGATAATCAGAACAAAAAAATCTGGATCCTCACTCTTCTCCTACTGCGACTAATGCCATTTGCAAGAATCTACCACTCCCAGATCTAAACACCCAGTCAGAGCCAGGAAGAGTCTATAACGGAGAGTCAAATCACTGCTCATGCACACGCAGTCACCCTCGAATGCCACCCGCGAATGATCTCACTCAGTCAAGCCCAGAAGAAAGCTTCAGAAGTTTTGCAAGCATAGTTTCTGAGAAACAACCAGCAGCGATGAAAGAACTGATCTGTATTGATGAGTGGCAAATAGGCATGATGACAAACAGTGGGGAATAACTTTTTGGGGGGGCAGTAGTGTACTAGCCTTTCATCCTGCTGTTAGACATTGTCACAGCTGCCTCTGAAGGCTGGGGTGCTCTGCCCAGGGCTGCGGAGCATTGAAAGGGGAGTCTTTAAGAAGATGAGGCCAAGTGAGAGGGGCTGTCCTACTGTCCAATAGGATGAAAGCCAACTCTGGGTCCGTTTTTATGTAAACAAAGCGGAGGTCTTTTCATAACACAAACTTTGCCGAAAATCAGACCCGATTTCTTCACATAGGAAGCAGCATACAGGCTGTTATAGGTGACCAACAAAGCAGGTGAATGGCTCACGTGAGGTTTCAGCCCATTCACAAATAGGCAATAAAATATTCATGTGATTCATTTCATTAAAAAACTACATATAGCACCTTTAATCTTGTGTAGTGAAATAACTAGCAGGAGAGATGTGCAGGAAGCTTTTGACTGTAAAGAAGAGAGTCCTGAGTGAACAGAGGAGGAGAATTACAAACGTCTCAGAAATCTGCTGCTGAATACTGTTGCCCTTTGCGTATCCTTCCTTCCCTCCATCTCCTCCCACTCCTCTCTCTCTGTCACACTTTTCATTTCTGGTCCGGATTTCTCTTCCCTTCTTACCACTTTTCTGTAACTTCTTCATTCCCTTGATCTCCATTTATCCGTCTCACTTCTCATTCTCTTTCTGTCCTGCAGCTACAATAGCAATGAGATATTTTACATTGAGGACCTGACTGGCTGGGCTAAATGAGGCGGTGTGCAATTAGTTTTGTGAGTACTTATCTCATTAAAGTAAATGAATTATTGATTTAACGACACTCATGCTTTTAGAGGCAGACAAGCTGCTTTTATGACTCTCTGTTGTTTGAAAGGACACTGTCCATCTCAGTATAGAAAAATCCCTCCTCTCACTCAACAGTCTCTCCTAATGTCTCTTATACCGTAGTTTCCCAAATTTCTCTGTCACATCACATATCACTTTCTCTTTCCTCTCTGTATAAACACTGGTATCATCATTGTTAGTTTTCTTGTGCTTGTAATTGAAACAGGTAATATTTTTAGATTGAGATGATATAAAATAACATTATCGCAATTATTACCAAATTGTTGCAATTATTAAAAAATTCTAGATTCTCCCACTCCCATGGTACACTTCAATATACCACAGTGAAACGGAAACATTCTATCACAAGTTTAAAAAACGGGCCACATGAGCTGGTAACTGTGGGCGGGAGCTACAAAGCCGAGTTCCTACCAGACACTGGCAGCTAGTGGCACCGCAGTGGCAGCCTGTGGCAGACACGTTTGTCTCGCTGTCAACTAGGCTGTGTGCCTATACAGCCTACCTTCTACCAGTAGGCAGTAGCAACTAGTGATTTTAAGCAAGTTTAAAATTTTGTCACATGAACCGGTAACTGTGGGCAAGAACAGCACATCCCAAGATGCCAGTGCCACTGGGAGGATCTTGGTACTGGTAGAAGGTAGGCCGTATAGGCACACAGCCAAATATCCACACACATTTGCAAACCACTACACTGAAGTCTCTTCTGACTGAAATGGCTACAGCAAGCCGCGAGGGTTTTCACCAGCAGTGATAAAGTCTTGGTGGTCGTTTCAAACAGCTATAAAACACTTTTCCAGTTAGATGTGGTCAGAGCTGAACTGCTTCATTTCAAGCATACGCTTTCTGATTGTATTCATAACACATTTAGGACTTGTCCTCTGTGTTGGTGTACAAATTAACCAAGTTTGTAGAGTTCAGTATGTATAACAGCATTTTGTTACAATATACTATCGGGTTTCAATGGAGAAACCCGTGACATGATCAGAAATTAGAAGACACAGACTTGCGATTTCTTGAAATTACTAAGCTCTCCAACATTTCAGTAAATGAGCAGCTTTGGTCTTGAAAAACACCTTCCTTCAATCCTGACTGAAAACCTTTCTAACTCCCTGTCCCTGTCTACCCTCTCCATGGGACTTGATGAAATGGAGGGGTGATGGGAGGTTGATTCACTTTGCCTCTAGGGCGGATGGAGATCGGTGGGGCTGGTGGTGGAGTTCTGTAGCTCCCCCTAGATCCTCCTCAGAGGGTCCCTGACAAGCCTGGCTTCTGGCCTGCTCTACACCTCCACTAATCACCCTAGCTGGAGATGATAACTTGTAATCAGCACTTTCTCTGTCAGCCAGTCAGTCACGCTGCAAGAGACTGCAGGGACCAGGGAGGGGAGGCATGGTCTCAGATGGCTTAGTTTTGTTCCATTTGTGAGTGTGATTTTTCACATTGAAACCAACAGCATAATGCAAGTAGTGTTGTTAACTTCTTGCTCAGGACGTTAAACTTTTCATACTGGTTAATTAAAATAAATTTCAGACTTTACACAAACTTCAGGGTTTTTCCTGGCTCAGTATGGGCCTTTGGGGGGTGACTTTGCGCAACAGTAAGCATGATTGGTACACGTACAGTAAAGGTAATGAGTTACCTTACGACCAAAATGTATACATTTTCTTGTTATTTCTGACCATTTGATAAACAAAATATATCCACAACCTGGAGGAGTAAAGGTATAAAAGTAAAGTATGATGTTAGTATAATATATATATTATATACATACACACATACATACATACATACATACACACAGGTTACACTTGATTTGGTTAATCTCCCTTCAGATAGTTTATTAGTTGAATATTATTAGTTTTTTTCACAAATAAAACCATTTTCTGACATAGCCTACACCACTGTGGTTAAGGTTTGATTAGTGCTAATGTTTGTGTATTCATTATAATTTCAGATAATAGTACAGGCTACTGTAGTTTACTGTTAGTAGCTGCTAATATTAATTCCAGTTGGACAAAACAGCACAGTTATATTTTGTGGGTTGTTTTCGGTCATTAGGTTATTCTGATCATTTTGCCGCTGGTGATTTTCCTTTGGCTCTCACTATCTCTTTGGGGGGTGCCAAAAATGTCTCTATACTTTGTCACTTTACACCAGACATTAAAAAGGATAAAAACTTTTCTGAGGCAGTAAAAAAGTATAAATGGACATACACAAATCTATGCCAGGGCTATGACTAACAGGTAGACACACACTGATGACAAAAATATCCAGTCCACCTCACTGGAGGAAGCAGGAGCTCTTTAGTAGATAATGCAAATGATGGGAAACTGCAGAGCTTAAAACATGTAAGTTTAAAAGTGAAACATTTACACTGTGTGCTCTTCAACAATTTCAGTCTTGGTGGCTCTGAGTAAGGTACTGAACCACCAACTAATACCACAGAGCTGCACAATAGCCAAGAGAAGATCAAAGCTGCACAGATTTCAAAGTGGGCAGATGACCTAATGTCTGGCTAAGACGTTTTTGAGTACTTATAGTACTTATGGTACAACAGTGTTAAAGGTTCATTCTTGCTGTGTGTATTTCTGTATCTGTTTCACTAAATGCTCAGGTAAAGTGTTTGACACTTTGCAGAGTCAGAATGTGCTTTTGATCCTCAGGGGCATGGTAAACCACTCAGCCTTCCCTCACAATGCGGCAGCATCAGATAGCGTTTAGTTAGAGGGAGACTGAAACGAACAGGTGTTGGTGTTTGGCCTCTCCGACTTCCTCACAGGGGCTACAGTATATTTAGTCTGTTTTATATTGTGATTAGACGTGACATGCTTTTTTTCTGTCCTGGTAAAGTGGCATTAGTAGTTTTACCCCCAGTGAGTACATACATGTTCAACTGGCCAGGAAAAAGAAATGTAGAGAGAGAGAGAGAGAGAGAGAGAGAGAGAGAGAGAGAGAGAGAGAGAGAGAGAGAGAGAGAGAGAGAGAGAGAGAGAGAGAGAGAAAGACAAGCAAAGGAGACAGATAGAGACAGGATGTATCACACTGCTCACCTAGTGTCACTTTTACTTGCAGTGGTGTAAAGACAGTGGTAAATACTAACCTTTGGGTGCTGGAGGTAGAACATGATAACAGAGACAGAGAGAAGGAGCAAAGGACAAATAGATACAGCACAGAGCAAGATCCTCTTATTCCACATATACTCTGGATCATCAGACTGCATTTAAGTAGCACAATAATAATCCATTATCCAAACCACCTCGAGAGATGGTAAGAAAAGCATTTATACACATTATCTATCAGTAGATATCCCAAAGCATAAACGGACACCGATACTGAACGGTTTTCTTCTCATGCAAAGTTGCATTGGATTTTTGGACTGAACATAATATTCAGCTTTTAGTAGTTATGATAGGACAAAGTAGTAAAAGAAACAAATTGTCACTTACTGCATGCTGTGAAAATAAATCTCTCTTCTAAAACACAAAACAATCAATTATACATCTACAAAAACGCTGCCGTATCAATTTCCGGTGCTGTTTGTGTGCAGTTTTGCTAATTGCTAATGCTAGTGCTAACTTGTTTCATAGTACAACTGAAAGGATTCAAGCAGACACGCATATGTACAGAACTTACCAGATAGCCCAGCTTCCTCAGTGACCTTCCTCTAAGCGATCTCCTTTTCATTCCAAATTTGCATGAATTCGCATATTTGCATTGATTTTTTATGTAATCAAGCCGCGCGAAATGCTTGCTTCACGTTGTACGTGAACACACCGCTAACTATAATACCACCAACAGTCGACCGTGGAATATTTAGTAGTGAGGAAATTTCATAAATGGACTTATTGCACAGGTAGCAACACATCATGGTACCACACTAGAATTCACTGAGCTCCTGAGAACGACCCATTCTTTCACAAATGTTTGTAAAAGCAGTCCGCATGCCTAGGTACTTCATATTATACACCTGTGGCCATGGAAGTGATTGGAACACCTGAGTTCAATGATTCGGAGGGCTGTCCTAAACCTTTGGCAATATAATGTATGTAGGCTATATAGGCTATATAAGGCTAGGGTTGGGGGGGAAAAGACTAGCCCTCACAAGACCAGCCCACAGGGGAGAATCCCTGAACTTCCTGATGGCCAGACCTTGCCTGTTGGTTATAAATTTATAGTCACCATGCCCAGCCAAGATGTTATTTTCTCTTACTTACATACTACAAAGCTACTCCAGACCTAAAGAATACATTGTACAGTTGTTTGCACAGACTGAGCAGTCTAATTGAGTAGTAAACCAATCTCAATGTGTACAATAAGTGGAATTCCCATTTATACAAGATTTTTGTCGAATATACATAATAACAGCTGACATGTGTGCAGCAATGTGAAATGGAGTGTATACCTCAAACACATGTTATAAATATGATATAATTCAATCCAAACTATACACTATGGAGTACCAGGGGAGGATGCCAGAGAATCGGAGGTACACACCCTGCAGATGTGATTTGAATTGAGGCCTCTGTGTTAACCACAAACTCAAAAGCAGGTCAAGAGCAAAGAAAGAGGAGATAAGGAAAGCAGAACAAAGAGAGAGTGAAAGGACGTAGCATGCCTCAGGGAGGAAGAGAGCAAACAAAGCAGGTCAAGTGAATATTTTAGAGGTTGATTTCTTATTCTTGTCTGGCCAAACTTTTTATATCAACCACTGATTCAGCTGCACAACCTCTGAAGCTGCTTTCAGCTGCTTTTGTTGCACCAAGCGTACATTTTATACTTACACAGAAATGTGAGATATAGCTCAGCAACACATGCAGCATATCCAATAAGCAGCAGTTTCACAACACAGTCATGACTGAAACACATTAATTAATGATTATGGTTATAGTGAGACACAGGCACAGGAGTGTCTTGACTGCAGTATATTCACAGTTCACATGAAGGAATAAACCTGGGAAATAATGCAAATATGCTACAGTAGGACCTGGGCTGGAAACAGTTTTTTTTGTCAACTCTAGTTTGGCTAGTTTCTATGGATAAGTAAAATAAGGAAACTTAATGCATTTTTAAAAGCAGACAAATGTGATATACAGTATCTTGTATATAATTAAACGCTCACTTCCTAATAGTGTACTGTATGTATGTTTTAATAATACTGCAATGCTGGTTATTTGTGAGAATTTTTAAAAATGTGCACAGGTTGGTGTGCCGTTGCATGCTGCATGCATATGAATTTTGTTTTTGTAAAGGCACAGAGCAAGCCCCCACGGGCGCTGCACAATTGCTGCCCACTGCTCCTAATTTGGATGGGTTAAACGCAGAGAACAAATTCTGCATGCATTGTACTGTGTATAAATTGAATGTGGAGTTGATTAGATTGGTTCTAACAAATTTTCTACTCTATTTTTCAGAGTTTCTCGATTGTTTGCACACATTTTCTGAAAGAATGCCTCATATTCTCAGAACTCTACACACAAATCAAAAAACACACACACAATGGGCAAAACCCCTCCTGCAAAATAAAACTTTACATTCAAAACAATGTTATTTCATTTCAAAATGGTATTTTGTTTTCAAATGACACACAAACCATCATATGAATAGACATTCATAAGAACCAGTTGAACACTGATGTGCTCAATGTAAAACACTATGATGAATGGAAAACACTTCATCTCCATTCATCATAATGACTTAGGCCTTTTTTTGTTCAGTGTTACACTTACTACAGACAGTACATACATAAGTGTGTTGTAAAATATTTGAGAATATTGTTTTTATACTCAGAACACATAAATATATTTTATTTGTCCCACAAAAACCATGTACACAGTGTACATCCCATTCCCAACCAACACAAAGTTGCACATACACTACATACAAAACAGAAGAATTTACTGTACACAGTTACAGTAAAAAAAAAAACAAAAACAAAAAAAAAAACACACACAACTAAAAACAAACTATGCTGCATCCTCTCTTCTGTTGCGGTCTGGCCACAGCACCTCATCCACATCACAAGCAATGTTTTCCCTGGCCAAGCAGCGTGGGAAATATCGCCTAGCATGGCGATTCCAGCCATGAAAAGCATCAGCTGCTATATCTCCACATGCATCCTCCATAGCTTGGAGAAGAGGTATATGCGTTTGTGGATTTCGGTCACACACTTTCCATCTCCAGGCAGAAAAAAATTCCTCAGTAGGATTGAGGAATGGAGAATATGGAGGGAGATAAAGTACTAAAAAGCGTGGGTGGGCAGTGAACCAGTTACGAACCAGAGCAGCCCTGTGGAAACTTATGTTGTCCCAAATGACAACGTACCTGAGCTGCTCTGGGCCATCTACCTGATCTGGTGCAATGAGTGTGTTGTGTAGGGTGTCCAGGAATGTGATCAGATGGGTGGTGTTGGAGGGGCCAAGGGTAGCATGGTGATGGATGACGCCGTGGTGGGTAATCACTGCACACATTGTGATGTTCCCTCCGCACTGGCCAGGGACTTCAACAATGGCACGCTGGCCGATGACATTCCTTCCCCTCTTTTGTCTTTTTGTGAGGTTGAACCCAACCTCATCAA